>NC_133472.1:23410921-23437277 GCF_025370935.1 Choristoneura fumiferana | reverse complement strand
AAAAAATAACTTTAATTTCTGAATTATGTTTCCAGCTGTTTTATTTTTTAAGGGTGCCACTTCAATCCATTTTGAGTAGTTATAATCTTTTCCAGCAAAATGAGCAACATCCATTCCTAACTTATTAAAAGGCAGTTCAGGTATTTCATGAGACAATAGGGGTTGTTTAGGATTTGATGGTCTATACTTCTCACATGCTTTACATTTGGATACAAACTCTTCTATGTCTCCTGACATATCCGGCCAAAATAAAAGCTTTCTAGCACGTTTTTTACACTTTACAATACCAGCATGACCTTGATCAACATCATTTCTTTCCTTGTATGCTTAGGAATAAGTATTCTATTTTTATATATCCCCAGATTATCTTTTACAACTAAACAGTCTTTTAGTTTATATAATTTTTTTTATCTCACTTCCAAGTATATACCATAATATAATTTGCTGAAGATTTGCATCCTGCTCTACATCGGTTTTCAACTGTTTTATTTTTTTATCTGTAACCTAAAAGTCATCTTCTAAACCAAACACTTCTTCTGAACTTATGCAATGTACTAACTCTTTTAAATCTGGGTCTACTTGCGCATTACTCATATCATAGTGTCTTGACAGATAATCTGCTATATACATCTTGGAACCCGTTACATATTTTATTTCAAAATCGTACTTTAAGAGTTTGAGTACCATTCGTTGAAGTCTAGCTGAAATTTTATTGATATCCTTGTTAATAATGGCAACAAGAGGTTTATGATCAGTTTCTACGATAATATGACGACCATAAACAAATTGATGATATTTATCCATTGCTGCACAAATACCAAACAATTCCTTCTCTATAGGTGCCCACCTTTGCTGGCACTCAGTGTAACACCTGGAGTAAAAGGACAATGGCTTCCCGTCTTGTAATAAACATGCCCCCATACCACTTTTAGAACTGTCACTTTGTAGAACTATAGTTCCTTTGTTGCTCAAGACAGATAATGTGGGAGCTGAACTAATTCTAATTTTTATTTCCTCAAAAGCCAAACTTGAGCTGGACCCCAGTCCCATACAACTTCTTTTTTTCAGTAAATATCTGAGGGGTTCTGTAGTTTTTGAGTATCGTGGTATAAATTTGCTCAAATAATTGCACATGCCTAAAAACGTTTGTAGTTCCTTTACTCTATTGGGCTGTCCTAACTCAACTATAGCTTTAACATGTTCAGGGTCTGGTTTGATACCAGATTTTGATAACATTAGACCTACATACTTCACTGTTTCAGACCTGTATTGTATTTTATTTTTATTAAACTTACTTTGTACTGTTTTGCTCTATCTTTCGGGGGTTAAAGTCACTCGCGTCCGTAGGTATACCCTTGAGACCCTACACGTGACCCCTGGGTGGTGCCAAATGAGTGACACACTGGAAACGTGGGAGAGCCATGCTTCGGCGCGAATGGGCCGGCTCGACCGGAGTGATACCACTACCTCACAGAAAACCGGCGTGAAGCAATACTTGCGTTTCGCCGAGTGAGTGAGGGTACCGGAGGCCCAACCCCCCACCCCCCAACAAAAAAAAAATGATGGCGCTGCTGAGTAATAGACTACCCCAGGAGGGTACCAGCTGCGCTAGCACTGGAGAATCCCTCTCTGGGCTGCCATGCTCAGGATACATTGTGCCTGAGCATGGAAGCCCAGACTCTGCCCCATCGTACTCTGGGGGGGGCAAACCAACCGCGCTCTATCACCATCCCACACTTGCTAGGGGCAAGAACATAGCAGTTACGGCATCCCCTGCCACGTTGGCCGTGGACTTCTGCAATATCAGGGGCTTACATTCCAACCTCAATGCTGTTCATCACCACCTTGAGACAGCAAAGCCGGCCTTGCTCTTTCTGACTGAGACGCAGATATCGTCTCCGGCGGACACGTCTTACCTCTCCTACCCTGGGTACGGACTAGAACACTCATTTGTGCCTAGGGCTGGGGTGTGCGTGTACGTTAGAGATGATATCAGTTCTCGCCACCTCAGCAATCTTGAAGGTAGGGACCTCTCCACTTTATGGCTACGTGTGGACAGCGACGACCATCCTCGCGTCTATGCGTGCCTGTATAGGTCCCATAGCGGTGACACCGAGACTGACCGACTCATGGAGCAGATCCAAATGGCTGCAGACTCCGTGCAACAGCAGGTCCCATCTGCAGAGATCGTTATACTAGGGGATTTTAACGCCCATAACGTCGAATGGCTTGGCTCTGGCAAGACTGATCATGCAGGGAGATCTGTTCGCGACTTTGCTCTGGCATATGGCCTGACACAACTGGTTACTGCGCCTACGCGAATACCAGATGTAGAGAACCAGGAGCCTTCTCTGCTGGACCTTCTGCTGACTTCTCATCCGGCAGGCTACCAAATCTCCGTTGAGCCCCCTCTCGGCTCCTCGGATCATTGCCTGATCCGGAGTAAGGTACCTCTCACGTGTCCCCCGCGTCGGCGAGTTGCTTGCAGCCGTCGTGTGTGGCATTACAAGTCAGCAGATTGGGATGGGATGCGGTCCTTCTTTGCGTCCTACCCTTGGAGGCAGGTTTGCTTCAAGCTGGATGATCCCAACGTCGTTGCTGACTCTGTTACTGACGTGGTGCTGCAGGGAATGGAACTCTTTGTTCCATCCTCTGCGGTCCCCGTTGGTGGCAGATCCCAACCTTGGTTTGGTCGATCCTGCAAAATGGCCTCACGCCGAAAGCGGGAGTGTTACCAAGCCTGGGTAAATGCAGCGAAAATACGGGATGTAAATACCAGTACCTTAAAAAAGGAGTTTAACTTTGCCTCTAGGTCCCTCAAAAGAGACATTGCCAGAGCTAAGTCGTTGCACATTGGTAGAATTGGCGAGAGACTAGAGCGTCTCCCTTCGGGAACTCGTGCGTTCTGGTCTCTTGCCAAAGCTATTCAGGGGAATTTCTGCACGCCATCTTTTCCGCCTCTACATGCGGGTAACGATTCGTTGGCCCACGACGCAAAGGATAAAGCTGATCTTCTAGCTAAACTCTTTGCGTTCAACTCGACTTTGGATGACGGGGGACACACGCCGCCGACTATACCGCGGTGTGAGAGCTGTATGCCGGATATCCGGTTCCACCAAAGCTCAGTGCGTAGAGCACTTCTCTCCCTCGATATCCATAAGTCGAATGGCCCGATGGAATCCCCCCGATAGTGTTGAAGACTTGCGCTCCTGAGTTGGCTCCGGTTCTAACGCGTCTTTTTCGGCTCTCCTACTCTTCTGGCGTAGTCCCGATCTCATGGAAGTCTGCTCTGGTGCACCCGATACCTAAAAAAGGAGACCGCTCCAACCCATCTACCTATAGGCCAATAGCCATAACGTCCCTGTTCTCGAAGATAATGGAGTCCGTTATCAACGACCAGCTCCTTCGGTACCTAGAGGATCACCAACTGCTGAGTGACCGACAATACGGTTTCCGTAGCGGCCGCTCGGCTGGTGATCTTCTGGTTTACCTGACACATCGTTGGGCACAGGCGATTGAGACAAAGGGTGAAGCATTGGCTGTTAGCTTAGATGTAGCGAAGGCCTTTGATCGGGTTTGGCACAAAGCACTCCTTCAAAACTTCCGTCTTTTGGGCTTCCCGAGAAATTATGCGGATGGATCGGCAGCTTCCTAACGGACAGAAGCATAAAGGTCGTAGTTGACGGCGCATGCTCTGACTCCATGTCTGTGAATGCTGGTGTTCCTCAAGGCTGTGTGCTATCGCCTACGCTGTTCCTTCTGCATATCAATGATATGCTGCCAACTGGCGGCATTCACTGTTATGCGGATGATAGTACGGTTGATGCCTCTTACACCGGCCGCGCCAATATTTCTCGGGAAAACGTCACAGAGTGCCGAAACAAACTTGTGTCTGAAATTGAGACTTCCCTTAAAGAAGTTTCAGAATGGGGTAGACTTAATTTAGTCCGTTTTAACCCCACAAAGACACAGGTTTGCGCGTTTACCACAAAAAAGTCTGCGTTTGTCGCATCACCTCTTTTCGAAAGCACTTCCCTAGCTACCACAGCCAGTATCGGAATCCTTGGTATCGACATCTCGAGTGAAGTCCAGTTCCGCGGCCATTTAGAGGGTAAGGCTAAATTAGCCTCAAAGAAGCTCGGCGTGCTCAACAGATCGAGACAGTATTTCACTTCGGCCCACCGCCTCCAGCTTTATAAGGCGCAGGTTCGCCCACATATGGAATACTGCTCTCATCTGTGGGCAGGGGCTCCCCAGTACCAGCTTCTCCCTCTGGACCGCATACAACGGAGAGCGACTCGAATAGTCGGCTGCCAACGAGTTTCCGATCGACTTGACTCTTTGGCGCTGCGTAGAGATGTAGCTTCACTGTGCATCCTCTATCGCATGTACAACGGGGAGTGCTCCGAGGAGTTATTCGGGTTGATCCCTGCCGCATCCTTTCGCCACCGACCTACGCGACAACACTTCCATCCTCACCATTTAGATGGTTGGCGGTCCTCTACTGTGCGTTTTTCCAGAAATTTCCTGCCTCGCACAGCAAAACTCTGGAATGAGCTATCGCCTGCGGTATTCCCGGACCGCTATGACCTTCAAGTTTTCAAGAAAAGAGCGTACTCCTACCTTAAAGGCCGGCAACGCACTTGTGACTCTTCTGGTGTTGCAGGTGTCCATGGGCGACGGTAATCGCTTACCATCAGGCGATCCGCCTGCTCGTTTGCCCCCTATACCATAAAAAAAAAAAAAAAAAAAAAAATCCATTACCTGTTTTGTCATGTTCTGCCAATTATCCCCAGCCACTATGATGTCATCAAAATAAACAAAGAGTCCTTGTATATCACTAAAAACTGCAGTGTTTATTTTTTGCATTACCTCTGGAGCTGATGAGGTACCGAAAGGCATCCTTTTGAATCGATATCTACCGAAAGGAGTTCCAAAAGTGCACAGTTTTTCTTGATCATCTAAGATAACTTGAAAAAAGCCATCTTTCATGTCTAGTACACTGAAGACCTGCAAGAGAATTGTAAATTTCTTAAGGAGATGGTATTTGCTAATTCTCTCTAAGAATACATTTATTTAACTCCTTCGGATCTAAACACAATCTGAGGGACTTGTTAGGTTTTTCCACTATGACAAGATTATTACACCAAGCTGTTGGACCCTCAACTATCTCAATAATGCCTCTACTTTCATAGTTATTTAAGGTGTCTTTTAACCTTTCCTTAATGGCCTGTGGTACTCGTCGGATAGGCTTAACAACAGGCTGCGCTGTATCATTTATTTTTATACAATATGTCCCTATCGTGCCTAAGCCCGAAAACACTTCTGCATTTGCTTTTACAAAATTCTCTTTTTCATTGCTTATCCAATTTTTGCAATAAATTTAGTCTGACACAATCTGGCAACCCTATCACTGGCTGAATCGATAAATTAACTATGAAATTTTTTAACTTTACTTGTTTGCCCTTGACAAAGCAGTTTAACTTTACAGTACCTTCGGTTTTGATTTCTTGATTGTTATATGCTACCAAAATAGATGAACCACTAAGCACACAATTACTACCTTTAACTTTCTCATACAAATTTAAAGACAATGTATTGCAGTCAGCCCCAGAGTCTAACTTGAAATTAATATAAGTTCCATTGATATTAACAATTTCATTCCACTGAAGTTTAACACTAAAACTACTTACTGAATCCACTACAAATTCTTCTGAGCTATCACTTTCACTCTCTTGCTTTTGTACTACATTGATCTTCTTCCCGCAGTCTTTTTTCTTTGGAGCGTTACGTTCTGGTCTCTTCACAGACTTACTACGACACATGACCGCAAAATGGTTTTAATTGTTACATAACGCACACATTCTACCATAAGCAGGTCAATTTCTAGCTGGGTGCGTTTTGCCACAATATGCGCAGTCTATCATCTTCAATCCTCTTCCTTGCACCTTGTCTACTTTCTTGATAACATCTATTTCCTGTTTTATTTGAGTTGACATTTCTAAGGCCCTTGACTTTCCTGCCTCTGCAGCTCGGCACTAGCTGATGACCTGGTTCAATTCTATATTCGCCTCCCGCAATAATCTTTCCTGCACTCTCTTATCCCTTACTCCTATTACTATCATGTCTCTTACAAGTCTGTTCTCCTGATCCCCAAAGTCACACTGTTTTGCTTGAACTTTCAATCTGGTGATGAATTTGTCAACTTGTTCACCCTCTTCCTGCTTTAAATTAAAAAACTTTAAGCTGTTGGTGATAATATTTTTTCTGGGCTCCACATAGGCGTGAAAGTTTGATATGAGATTTTCCAAGGTCAAAACCTCTTCTTCTCTCATGTGACTATTATAGACATCGACTGCTTCTTCTCCAGCTACATTCAAAAAAATTGCTATTTTTCTTGCATCTTTAGCGTTTGATAGTCTTGCTGCTTTCAAATACACCTTGAATTGTTTTTTGAACTTGGGCCAGTTGCCTCAATCGCCTGACAAGACCAAACCACTTGGCGGTTTAATTCCCTCCATTTCTTCTTCTTCCACTAAGGATTACTTTTTATTTCGATTTTAACCTGACACCATGTGTGATATTTAGTGTAGGTAATTTGAATATAAAACTCTGTTTATTCTATTATTCAATATAACTTTATTTACCACTAAGGACTCGTGTCGTATTGCGTCTCACATCTGACAGCCACACGCCACAGATTGTGTAATGTCATAGGATATAAACTTATATCAAATAAAATGGGAAATGAATCCTTCATAAAGTATGCCGACTTCTTAGAGACGCGGAAGGTAAAAGCAAGGACTTCCAATTAAGTACGGGGACGACGAGGTATCACAAACAAATGCAATGTACATTCAACTGAATATTTTTACAGCGCACGACTGCCGTAATATAACAAGGCGATACTTGGGTAAAAATGGGATACTTGGGCAAAAAAAACGCCAGAAAAAATAAAATAAAAACACCCAACAAGTGCGGAAAAGTAACTTTTTAAATTGCCAAATCCCGAAAACTTATGTCCGAACTATTGTTTAAAAAAAAAGACTAAAGAGTCGTAGTAAGGCTTTGAACTAATAAGAGTTTGATGCAACCAAGTGAATATTTACTGATAAGATAATACAGAATAATTTAATATAGAGAACATTAAAAAAAAAACATGTAAACCCGTATTGTAATTCCGTCTAAAGTTATGAAAAAAAAGTATATAAATTCTTGAGTCCATTTCGGGCCGTGCGACGTCAAGCGCGCGCACACGAAAGTCAACAATGAGCTTCCAGTGCGCGCGCACGACGTAGCACCACGAACCTATCATGGTTACTCGTTCGCGCCTGTCAGGAATGAAACCGCGCCAAAGTAACGTTCACTCAGAATGTTTATGAGGTCAGTCCCGTGAATTATTTTTTGATAAATAAATTAAAATAAAGAGTTCAAATGATGATTTTACATGACTTTACGCCGACGTCGTCCACGAAGCACAAATTGTCAGTGCCAGACTCCCGTCTTCTAAATCATTGCTGAAATAAGTGAGCTTTAATATACTTACATAGTAACTTACTACCAAAGTTAATAAACATCGAAAATTTATAAAATAATCTACACACATAGAAATATTATAACATCTACCGGTACGTCTTATTCTTATATATTTGCTTTTATCTATTAGAATTAGTGAACTAATTTTGAATTATTTACAGTCCGAAAGCTATACAATCTCAGACTTGATTTACGGTGACTTTTTGTTAATAGCTGGTAAATTAGATACATAATATTAAATATTTATTAGATATAGGTACAAGGTGTAACTGAAAAACCAGAAAGTAGTTTGCTCAGAATCGAGAGAAGAATCGATTACACTATGTTTTAAATAAGGTCGTATTTGTGTTTTTAAATCCTTTTTTTATTGTGCACAGTCTAAAAGTTACGACTGCAACAAGCGCCAATTAAATATTTTAGCGAGGTTGCATACCATTTCGATAATTTAAAACTGGCTGGTTGGCTGTCACTGTGTGATTTTCTTCGAAATACGTCAAAGCGCAACTGACAAATACAAATGATGTGTGTAGAGTTAGAAATGAAGTAGAATTATTGACTTAGCAAACACACGAATATCTTTTAAAATAATAAAGATGTTCAGAAATAAATTCAATCAACTAACGTAAACTGAAAAAATATTTTTGGGGTGTCTGAGGTTTTCAGTTATTTAATTAACACCTTGTATAATATAAAATAAGATAAAAAATATTTAATGATAATTAGCTATTACACGGATTTATTCACAGGTTGCACTGATACTGCTATTGTAGTTAAAGGAGAAGGTATAGCAAATAAATGATATTAGTCACTGCCTCGATTTTTTTCCTCGCTTAATGCATTGTACAGTCTAGGGCAAAGATATTGACACGGCCAAAGTTGCAAAAATATGTATACACGGCCTTAATTTTAAGTGCATAAAGTCGTGTATACATATTTTTGTAACTTTGGCCGTATCGATATCTTTGCCCTTAACTGTAAAACGCTGTATGGTATACGTGTCGAAAGTAAGAAATTCCCAACTCGTGCGGGCTCAAAACACTCGCTAATAATAAATAATAGTTATTTATATTACAAGTGCGGAAAGTAGGCAAGTCCCGAGCGGAGAACTTGAAACACGAGCGAAGCGAGTGTTTTGAGCCGGAACGAGTTGGGAATTTCCTACTTTCGACACGTATATCATACAACGTTTTACAATGCATTAAGCGAGGAAAAAATCGAGGCAGTGACTACATCATTTATTTGCCATACTCCTTTTACTACAGTAGCAGGCAGTAGATATACATACCGACATGCACGGTAAACCAAAATCGCCAACGTATACACTTTATTAAACCAACTTTCATAACAATCATTGACACAGAAATTAGAACAGCTAAAGCTACTTATGATAGGTAAAGGAGACTTTGTTTTAGTATCGTGATTTTTATGATTAATTATTAGCTCTTGTTGCTTGACATTTTCCACACTTATATTGGCTAGTTCTTATCTCCAGCAGCCTCCTATAATGCTTAATATCAGAGCAACCCGTGAATAAATCTGTGTAATAGTTAATTATCATCAAGTACATTTTTTATATTATGTATCTAATCTACCAGCTATTAACAAAAAGTTACCGTAAATCTGAGATTGTTTAGCTTTGGAACTGTAAATAATTTTAAATTGGTTCACTAATTCTAATAGATAAAAGCAAATAAATAAGAATAAGACGTACCGGTAGATGTTATAATATCCATGTGTGTAGAAGTAGATTATTCTATAGTTTACGATGTTTATTAACTCAGGTATGTATATTATAGTTCACGTATTTCAGCATTGAGTTTGTCACTGACAATATGTGCTTCGTCGAGGACGTATGACGGCGTCTAGTCAGATATAAATTCATCATTTGAACTGTTCATTTTAATTTACTTAACAAAAATTAATTCACCGGACTGAACTCATGAACATTACTTTGGCGGGGTTTCATGACAGGCGCGAACGGGTAACCATGATTGACTTGTGCTACGGTACTATTCAATGGAAAAAATCAATTGTGTAAACAAATGTGGTGACTGACATTGACACTTGACTGACGACTGGCTGACTGACTGACTGACGTTGGCTCTAGTGATGTGAAAGCTCTTTAAGATACTTCAATCAGCAGTAAATAATTATTTTGAATTTACTCATATTTCATTATTTAATGTAATCCCTAAGTTTAATTTTTAAAAATGGCGAATCACGTATTCTCTTAGTCCTGTTTAAGAGTCATTCACAATGTTTCCATGTCCCTTTTAACTTAAAATGTTTAATAGCATTTTCAAGAAGTTTTAGAATTATATCTTCAAATATATACCTAACGTTTCTTCCATACAAACTTACACTTCATGTTCAAACTTACACTCCCCTTTATACCCCTTTAAGGGTAGAATTTTTAAAATGGTGAAACATGTACATCCACTTATATTTTCCCCAAGGTTTATGATGGAGTATTTTAGAATTTAAAGGGTCAGTTAAAATATGGATTAATTTAGATTTTTTTGCTGCTTAAGTAGCGTAGTAGAAAAAGCCAACCTGAGATATGTGTGCATAGAAGAAATTTGTATCTTGACTCCTGTCCAACGGTGGTGTAGGGTTATAGTACGCAGTACGGATTGCTGAGGACCTAGGTTCGATTCCCAGCCCTGGTCTCTTTTTCTGGTTTTTCTGTGCATCCATGTCTCAGTTTGTATTTTCGATATAATTTAGAAGAGGCATTTTTAAATTTACATAAGACAGGGAAATGAGAGTAGACACAGGGAAGTGATTCAAAATGATTTTTTTGGTCCAACAATGGACTCCACAGTAAATATGATACTAGTAAATAGAAATGTACATAATTTCTACTAAAATACTATTTTATCGTCCAACTAGTGTTTACCCGCGGCTTCGCACACGTAAATCATTAGGTCCAGCAGCTGAAATACCGGGATTTTTAAAAATTGCCGTGGGAATTCCCGAAAATTAAATCGTTGTTTTCATTGACATTACATTAAAAACAATCATGGTCAAATTTCATGACTCTAAGCCCAGCGGTTATTAGTTCGAAAGTTATCCCTATCTCGTGGGAATATCGAAATAAAAAGTAGGCTATGTTTTATTCCAGATGTCAAACTATCTACATACCAATTTTCATGACTCTAAGCTGAGCGGTTGTTATTTCAAGATTTTATCCCTATCCCATGGGAATATCGGTATAAAAAGTATCCTATGTTGTAATCCAGGTTATTTAAGTTTCGCCAAATTTCATCCAAATCCGTCCAGCCGTTTCAGCGTGAAGAAGTAACAAACATATTCACTCACTCACTCACAAACTTTCACATTTATAATATTAGTAGGATTAGTAGGATATAGTAGGAAGTAGGATAGTAGGATAGGATTAGAAACCTTTATAAACCTTCATTAAATAGTGTAACTTAACACAAATAATTAATATCTACGAATAAATTAATTTGCAGAGCCAGCCATAATTATCGGTAGGTAAGGTTGGTTCAGTCAAATAATTAATTTTGTTGGTACAGCACTAAATTTCCAGAGACTAGACCGACCATAGACCAACTTCGGTGAAGAAAAAATTATCATGTCAATTTGACAAATATAACGGATTTTCGTCTTCCAATTAATTCTATAAAATAAACATATTTACACGATTATTTAATGATAAATGGTTGTTAAAAACAGTGGTGAAGTCATTGAGATGTGAATATGATCGGGATTGGCGTTCAAATGCAAGTAACTACGGAGTAATCGTGAAAAATTGCTTTGTTTACACAATTGATTTTTTCCATTGAATAGTACTTTACGTCGTGCGCGCGCTTGACGTCGCACGGTCCGAATTGGACTAAAGAATTTATTTCCTTTTTTTTTCATAACTTTAGACGGAATTAAAATACGAGTTTACATGAAAAAAAATGTTCCCTTTTCTGTCGCGTTTAATCTGTATCAGTGAATAAATATTCAGTTGGTTGCATCAAACGTTTTCTTAATTGTTCAAAGCCTAACTATAGCGACTCTTTAGACTTATTTTTTTAACAATAGTTTAGACATCATTTGACAAAGTTACTTTACCGCACAACCTGTGGATGCGTGCAGGAATCACTAATTTTCTATGGATATGTTGACCCACGTCAAGAGGCACTTTCCGAGCACGTGCATTGTAAATATTTTATCTATTATCGTCGGATATCTCTAAATGTAATAAAAGAACATGACATTTTTTTCTTTTCATTATTTACTTTTTAAATACCTTTTAGTGGCCAGTACCGCTAACACATATGCAACCTCAAAGTACCTTAGGCTTAGAACTTTTTAGCTGCCCCTCGTAGCTATAACCCAATTTTAAACCATAAAAGTTTTCCAGGCATCATGAAACTTCGTTATTTTAAATACTTATATCAAATTGTTTTGCAATAATTTTAGTAAATATTTATTTAGGATGTTGGAGCTTAGCGTTATCTATGGTAGACAACTCGAAAAAAGTGTCAATCAGGGAGCTACTACGCAATTCGAATATATAAGTTCGTATTGATTTGCTCACGCAATATTATTTAATACGAGAGTGAGAGGGACGGTACGATACGAATTGCAATTTTCGAGTTTTGTTGTAGGCCCCGTATTGGCGGGTAGCCATTGTTTTAATTCAGTTGTTTTCTTAGCGTCTTTCTTTTGCCGAGCTGTGAAGTGTTTAGACACAAAAATAATTCAATTTTTTTGCATTTTTTTCTCGCTATGCGATGAAAATCATTGTGTATCGAGCCGTAAGCGGATTTCAAACTCGAGTCATTAAAATTCTAATATCATTAGTAATACCCTTCTTACGCCCCTTAATGCACAATGTACTGTACTGTACTCAAAACTAAATACTATTCTTCAGTTGTTGACGTTTCGCGAAAATATTGTTTTTGACACTTTTTATGATATACTCTTTGTGCAAGATTGCACACCTTTTTGCAGTAGTTTAGTTTTTAATACATTTTAATTTGTCTATGGATTTTTGAGATGTGACTTTGATTATACTTTTGTTCCAACGGAAAACCAGTGCCTATTCATTTAATCCAAAATATTGGTCCATCTACCGGTAAAAAATATGAATACGCGTTCCAAAAGTGCAAAAGTAAACGTGTCCAACATGGGAGGTGGTGTGACATCCGTGGCAGGGCAACAGGAGTCTTCCTCGTCCGCGCAGCCAAGCGCGGACCCGCCCTTTCGGCATCAGGAGTCTTCCTCGTCCGCGCAGCGAAGCGCGGACCCGCCCCTACACGCCGCACAGTCGGCACCTTCCCGCACGTCAAGTGGCGCTACCTCACGCTCTACCATAGTGGCGCGGCAGCTGGAGGCTCAAGCCCTGCACGCACGCCGACTAGCGGACATAGAAAATGAACGCGAGCGCCTGGAGGCAGAGCGCCAGGCGGCGGCGGCAGAGCGCCAGGCGGCTGAGGCAGAGCGAGAGCGGCATGTTGCCGAACTTGAGCTGAAAGCTAGTCTCGCTGCCATAGAGGCGGGCGCTAGCCAGCGCGGCGGTAGCCGCGGCACGCGTAGTCGTGCTAGTGTACAGGATTGGGTAAATAATGTGATTCCTAATCCTACCGAACAACATTTACTTAGTGCCAATCCGCCTTTCAGATTCGATGACACCGTGGTCCAGTGCGCGACACAGGGACCGAGAGCACCGCGCGGCCTGGGTGCCGCGGCATGTGATCGCTCTCCCCAACAGTATCGTCCTGAAGACGGAGGAGTGACGCGCTTAGTTAATTCGTTGGAGAAGTTAATAAATAAAGTTAATTCTCCCGTCACGAAGACGGATTTGCCCACTTTCGACGGCAAGTCTTATTTAGATTGGTTAGTTCTAAAACGAGCTTACGAAAATACAGCTCAAGGTTTGTCGCAAGTGACAATTTAACGAGGCTGTCATGCGCTCTGCGTGGAGCGGCGCGCGAGGCCGTGGCGGGGCTGCTGGCGGCGGCGCGCGCGCCCGCGGCGGTGCTGGCCGCGCTCGACGCGCGCTTCGGCCGCCCGAGCTCGTCGTCATGCACGAGGTGGCGGCGGTGCGCGCACTGCCTAAGGTGAACTACGACGGCAAAGATTTCGCTATTTTGCGAGCCGGGTACGCAACTGCGTAGAAGTTATCCGCCTGCTAAATCAGCCGGATTATTTATGTTCACCGAGCTATTTCAAGCATTGTGGAGCAAGCTGCCTTTACTGCTGCGTCCACGTTGGTTGGATTATGCCCATTCTTGTGTTGATTGCGTTTCGAAAATAGAAATGTTCGCAGATTTCCTGTCGCGTGAAGTCGATCTGCAGTATAGGTTTGGGGGCGTGATGGATTATACGTCGCCCGGCGCCGCTCGGCAGACCGCATACAGAGACAGGGTAAATATTGTTGCTGAAAATAATTCGAATAGCATTCCATCACCAATAAACACGATTGATAATTCCGAAAATATTTGTTCGCTATGTAAACAAACTCACGAATTATCTAATTGCAGTAAATTTGTCAAAATGACAGTAAATGATAGGTGGCAGTTTATCAAAAATAATAAATTATGCCCCAGATGTTTTCGAAAAGGTTTTCACAAATTCAAACCTTCTTGCACTAAAAAAGTATGTAGCGTAGATGGTTGTGGCATGCGTCATCACGTATTATTGCATGGGTCAAAACTTGAGCGCGCGGTCGCCGCGCACGTAGACGTGGAAGACGACGATGACGACGACGAGCCCGCGCCATCGATCTCCAACGCGCCCGCGGCCTGCAGCGCGCCCACGGCGCTCGCACCGGCATCGCCGTCCGACGACTCGGACCACGAAATATTGACGCATGCAACTTCATCGTCACCTAAAGAGTCTTCCGTTCGCCCGCTATTAAAAATAGTTGCCGTGACCGTGTCAGGACCTTCTGGTAGTGTCAACACATACGCATTATTAGATGACGGCTCCACAGGGACCTTTATAGACTCTGATCTTTCTGCTAGGATTGGTGCTACGGGACCGGAAAAACTAATTCATTTAGATTGTGTAGGTGGTCTAGGAAAAGATGTTAACGTACAATACGTCAATTTCAATATAAAGGGTCGCCACTCGACTGAAACACACTGCATCAAAAAGGCGAGATCTTTTAGTGGTTTAGGTGCTGCTCGTCAGTCTGCACATCACGAGAGCGTGCGCAAGTATCCGTACCTCGCCGACATAGCTGACAATTTTTGTTATGAGGACGTTAAACCAATGGTGATTATAGGTATTGATAACTGGCATTTATCTTTTGCCATAGCTACGCGCAAGGGAACCAAGACACAACCCGTTGCTATTCTGACTGCTTTGGGCTGGGTTTTGTTTGGTTTCGGTTGCAGCAAGACTAGACAAGTTGACGTTGTCAACCACATCACACTGAACGAGCCTGAAGTAGAAAATGATCGTTTTATTTTAGAAAACTCATTAGGGAACAATTTAAACTCGACTCAATTGGTATCTCCAAAAATGAAGCCCGCAGCGCTGACGATGAGCGCGCCACACAGGTTCTCGAGCGCACGGCGCATCGCCTAGCGGAGGCCGTTTCGAAGTAGGCTTGTTGTGGAAAGCTGACAATCTGGTTATACCCGACAGTTACAAGTTGGCTAAATCTAGATTTCTCAGCTTAGAAAAAAAAATGCTTAAAGACTCGTGCTATGCTGAACGTTACCGTCGTAACATACATGACATGTTGTCAAAGGGTACGCTGAACCATGCTTGTCAAGTCCCGAGTCAGAGCGTCCCCTTTGGTACCTGTCGCATTTTGGTGTAATAAACCAAATAAACCAAATAAATTGCGCACAGTACATGACGCGGCCGCCAAGTCTCACGGCGTGTCATTAAACTCCTTGTTATTGACCGGCCCGGATCTGCTCCAACCCCTGCTGGGTATTCTGATGCGGTTCCGAGAGGGTAAAATAGCATTAAATGCAGATATTAGGGAAATGTTTCCCCAAATTAAAATTATCGAAAGAGACAGGGACGCGCAAAGATTTCTGTGGCGTGACACCCCAAATGAACCGATCAGAACATTCCGCATGTCGTCCATGATTTTTGGCGCTGCGTCCAGCCCGTTTACTGCCATTTACGTAAAAAATAAAAATGCTCTGGAATGGCAGGAAACTTATCCGGATGCAGCTCGAGCAATTGTCTATGACCATTATATGGACGACTGCATAACTAGCCTTGATGATGTCTGCGATGCCGCCAAGCTGGCGGCTGATATATACACCATCCATTCTCGTGCTGGTTTTGAGATGCGTGGCTGGACGTCTAACGATCCTTTAGCGCTTTCGTTGTTGCCAAAAGAATCCTTACTAGAGGCAACTACGATCAAAGATGTCGACATTGATCTAGGTCGCCTGGCCACCCCCGTTCGTACATTGGGCCTCATCTGGCAACCCGCTCACGACGTAATTGGTTTTAACACGGGTGTAAAAAAAGAGGCGGGCTTGCCAGATAAGTTCACAAAGCGAGAGGTGCTGGTGCACGTGATGCGGATTTATGATCCACTCGGGATCCTTGCACCGATCGTTGTTCGCGGACGAATAATGTTTCAAGACGCTTGGCGCAAGGGTTTGGACTGGGACCAAGAGCTCCCTCAAGGCGACTGCGCGGCTTGGAAGTTATGGTACCAAGATCTAATCTCCATATCGAGCTTACGTATTCCACGGCGCTATAACTTGAGTGATCTCGAGGTAGTGAATTGCGAACTCCATCTATTCTCAGATGCGAGTGAGTCTGCATTTGCGGCTGTCGCTTACTGGCGTTTTATTTACGAGAATGGTGACGTTAGACTCTCTCTCATCTGTAGCAAAGTAAGAGTTTCACCACTTAAACCTGTTTCAATTCCTCGTTTGGAGTTACAAGGAGCTCTAATGGCTGCACGTCTCGCAACGTCTATATGCGAAGCCCACCGATTGAAGCCTTTGAGACGCATTTCTGGTGTGATTCAATGACTACTCTGGGTTGGCTTCGTAGTGATGCGCGCACTCTCAAACCATTCGTATCACATAGAATTGGTGAGATACTAGAACTCACGAACGTTGACGAGTGGCGTTGGATTCCAACTGACTTAAACGTAGCAGATGATGCTACACGTGTTAAACGCTCTGTACTTTCTTCAAAATGTCGTTGGATTGCAGGACCTGATTTCCTTCTTTCTTCAGACTGGCCCGCTGAGCCCCGTATCGACATCAGCGGACTAGGTCGTGAAGAGATAAACCTAGTGCTCTTGTTCATCTTATCACTGAATCCGATCTGCCCATACCAGTCTCCGCAAATCCAAATCGTTTCAGCTCTTGGATGAGAATGGTGCGAGCAACGGCATTCTGGATAATAGGCCTCAGAAATGCTGTTCGGTCAGTGGCCCTTAACTGTCAGCTGTGTAAACTACGGCGCTCAAGAACATTTCAACCACCGATGGAGACCTGCCAGAGGCTCGCTTAGCTCACCATCAAAGGCCATTTTCTTACGTTGGCCTCGATTACTTTGGCCCCGTTCATGTCACTGTTGGCCGACGACAAGAGAAGCGTTACGTTGCTCTATTTACATGTCTCGTCATTCGTGCTATTCATCTCGAGGTGGTTCACAGCTTAACGACCGACGCGGCCATAATGTGTCTCCGTCGCTTTGCAACTCGAAGAGGAACGCCAACGGAAATCTGGTCCGACAACGGAACCGCCTTTGTCGGAACTCGCAGAGAATTGCAAGCTCTCTACGGTGATTCTGTTGAAGATTATGCTGCCAATGAGTCGGTGAATTGGCGTTTTATTCCCCTGCAGCACCTTTTATGGGCGGGGCGTGGGAGCGGCTGATCCGTAGTGTTAAGGATGCGCTAGAAGTAACGCTCCGAGAACGAGCCCCCTCAGATGAAGTTTTGTCAACCCTTTTGACAGAAGCTGAAGCTTTGGTAAATTCGCGGCCACTAACTCATGTTTCACTGGACTCCGATGCCGAAGAAGCTCTAACGCCAGCGCATTTCATTCTTGGAGCATCCTCTGGGCGCCCTATTCCCGCTGCTCTCAACGAATTGGATCTTATCAGCAGGAGCAGGTGGCGAAGAGCTGTCAGGCTAGCCGATCATTTTTGGCAACGCTGGGTGAAAGAATATCTGCCCTCCTTATCATCAAGAGTAGGAGGCGGCTCTCCACCCATTATTGCGGAGGGTGACGTTGTTATTATCTGCGATTCCAACCTACCCCGAGGTTCGTGGCCCAAAGGTCGCGTTACCCGGCTGTACCCTGGACGAGATGGGGTAGTTCGGGTGGCCGACGTCACCACTGCTGCCGGCACCTTTCGCAGACCCCTAAAAAAGTTAGCCAAGATCTTCCTCTCTTAAAAAAGGGAGAATGTGCAAGATTGCACACCTTTTTGCAGTAGTTTAGTTTTTAATACATTTTAATTTGTCTATGGATTTTTGAGATGTGACTTTGATTATACTTTTGTTCCAACGGAAAACCAGTGCCTATTTATTTAATCCGAAATACTCTTTGTTATGTATTTTTTCTTTAAACCTGAGATTGGCCGATTGCGATAACAGCCATAGAAAAAAGAATATTAACCATAACCATAAAACAGTGAAATTTGACTTCAAATGACATTTACTTAGTTTTGCATAGTGATTTACTTTGTTTACATCATGCAGAAAATCGTAAGTATTTCATAAAAAAATCTTTCATTGGTCTTTCATTTTATTAATTGTATGACATATTTTTGCAGATAATTTCAATTATTGCGAGTGTTGTGGCCTAGAAACAATTAGGCAGTTAAGAAGAACCAAGGCTCGGGCACTTTCAAACCTTTTTCCAAAACAAGCAAATAATTGTATTTGTTTGTTGTAATACAATCTTACAAATTCCAAGACTTATTTGATGACTTTGAGGTAAGTTAATGGTGCAGGTCACCGAGTACAGTAAAATGAAAAATAATACTTCTTACTAGATAGAGGTGTGTGAGGATATACCTACATACATACACAATACTTATTATTATTTGAATATTTGTCTAATATATTTTCTTCTTTAAGGTCGATAACGAAGAGTTGACGCTAATCGAAGAGTCACTGGTGACTGATGATGTTTCTTTAGACAACGAGAAAAAACAGAGTCAATGCTGTCAGTCAATTCATCTAGCTCGAATTCAGTTTCTAATATAAAGTTAAATGGTCAAACTATTGAATTTGTAAAATCAACAGTATTTTTAGGAATAACGCTCGATTCTAAACTACAGTGGGGACCTCACGTCACAGCAATCGCGGGTAGATTGAGCTCTGCTGCTTTTGCAGTTTGGAAAATACGGCAGCTAACCGATGTGGCGACGGCACGGTTGGTGTATTTTGCTTACTTTAATAGCATTATTTCGTACGGCCTTATTTTATGGGGATCTGCTGCAGACATTGAGTCAATTTTTATCTTACAAAAGAGAGCAATTAGAGCAATTTATAATTTGAAGACGCGTGAATCTTTAAGATCTTTTTTTAAGGAAACAGATATCCTAACCCTGCCGTCGCTTTATGTTTTTGAAATAATCATGTATGTTAGGAAGAACATATGTGATTTTCCCACTAACGTCGATAAGCCAAAGGCTACTAGAAACACAGGGAAGCTTAAAGTTCCATCTTACAGACTGGCTAAAACCAAAAAGTCTTTTCTGGGAAATTGCATACGTTTTTATAATAAAATTCCAAAAAATATTACAAATGAAACGGATACAAAATTCAGATCTATTGTCAAGAAGACATTAATATCAAAGGCGTATTATAAAGTTAATGATTATATCATGGACAGGGATATTTGGAAATAATTCCGATCCGCATTAGCGATCCCTTCAAATAGCGAACCTACTGTGTTAAAAATAAAGTTGTGTTAAATACTTGTGATGTATACATATCATTTAATAATATTGTAAATCGGTTTTAAAAAAAATATATATACCTCGTTGAGTTTCTTGCCGGATTCTTCTCATCAGAGGTTTTTTCCGAATCGGTGGTAGATTTTTTTGACATTCATAAGTGCTTGTTATAGCCTAAATTGAATAAAGATATTTTGACTTTGACTTTGAGTCAGCAGTGATTTTATTTCTTTAGAAGAAGAGGAAAAGAAAACATCAAATGGTGGGCAGACCCCGAAGAAACGTTAATATTCAAGCAGGTTTAGTACAGAACATCAGCCCCCAGGGACTAACTATGTACATTTAGCACTTTCAAATAACATCATTCATGTATCAGTACATTCAGTTGGTTCTATGATTTATGAATGTGTTCAATGTCAAGCAGTTCATTTTTTAGGTGAAAAAATTAAAAATCATTTTAAAAATTGTTGTCATAATGGGAAGGTATACTTAGACCCAGATAGAGCATTAAAGCCAATTCCAGATATATTATTAGATTTATACAAAGGCAATACATCTGATGCTTATCATTTTAAGGCTAATATACGACAGTATAATTCAATATTTGCAATGGTATCCTTAAATTCAAACTTGAACACACTCCCTCCAGGATTTTTCACTTATAGGGTACAAGGGCAAATTTATATAAAAACTGGATCTTTGTTTCCGTTGCAAGGTCATAAACCACAATACAACCAATTGTACATAATTGAAGATGAAGCAGCATTAAAAGAACAATTATCTGATTCTACAAATAACATATATAGAAGCAATATAATGAGGTCCTTACAAACAATGCTCAATGAATCCAATCTTTTTGTCAAAATATAAAAGGGTGGCTGCAATTTTAGCTGAAGAGGAATTAAAAGCAGCCTCAGAAAATCGACCAAATTTCGGTATCAATGCAGTTTTATAAACATAAATATCTTGATTTGCGTCGGTATAATCCTCCATCAAATAATGAGGTAGCGGTCATCTTTGTAGGAGAAAACGGCGAACCTCCATTAAATATAGACTTTTCTGTACAAGAATATTCTCAACATTTAACTACACTCAAATAAACCAGCCCGAATATTGGCCCTTTAGCCTTTCCTTTACTTTTTCCTAATGGAGAACTCGGATGGCATGAAAATCTTCAACACAGAGAAGAGAGTCGAACTGCTCGAAGCCGTATATATACGTATATGCGTATTTTGTGAAGTAACTGATCCTAATGCTCTTTGGGAAAGTTTGCATCACATTTTATCGAAGACTTTACAAGATCACGTCCTGAAATATTATCCAAACAGTTAGCTTTACAAGAAATTGATGAAACATTAAAACTCCACGGAAAGAGACTAACAGATTTCGGACTTCCGGAGCCAGATATTAGTGAAAATGATGTTTTCTTATCTGATCCCGTTTACGACTGTGAACTTGAAAAAGCAAATGCTAATGAAAAATACCGAAAATTGAACACCGAACAAAAATATGTGGTCGATACAATACTAAACGCTGTGAATAATCACACAGAGAGAAAGCTGTTTTACCTTGACGGCCCAGGAGGAACTGGAAAGACTTTTGTATTTACAATTTTTACATATTTTAAGATCTTAAAATAAAATATGCCTAACCCATAGCGTTCTCTGGAATTGCAGCAACTCTGTTAGATGGTGGTAGAACAGCTCACTCGCGATTTAAAATTCCAATTAATTCAGATGTAGATTTTACGTCTCATATGTCGTTAGGGTCACCAGCAGCTACGTTATTGAAGGAAACTCATTTAATTATTTGGGATGAAGCACACATGACTAAATATCATGATATTGTTGTAGTTGATCGACTCCTTCAAGATATAATGAAAAATAAATTACCTTTTGGAGGCAAAACATTGTTATTATTCGCAGGAGATTTTCGTCAGATTTTACCAGTTGTAGTTAATGGGTCACGAAATGATATTATAAAGCTTCAATTACGCACTTTTCAATGTGGCCAAACTTTACTCAACTCCAATTGGCTCATAATATGAGAGCTCACGATGATTTAGAGTTTGCTCTATGGGTATTAAAGGTAGGCGATGGATCAGCCAATGAAGATGGTGACAACCACATTGAACTGCCTCAGCGATGCATTGTAGATAATTCAATTTTAGACCATATTTTTGGTGTTTCCCTTAACACTTATGATTATAAAAGTTATTCAATGAAAGCTATCCTTACTCCAAAAACGATGATTGTTTTCAATTGAACGACCAAGTTGTCGAGAAAATCCCTGGCCTGCTTAAAATTTATGAGAGTTCTGACGCTGTGGTTGAGGACGATCATAATGATGTTTTAAACTATCCTGTAGAATTCCTAAATTCTATAACGCCTGCAGGACTACCACCACACATTATAAAATTAAAAGTTGGTTGTATAGTATGTATAGTAATGCTTTGAGAAATTTAACCCGACTGTTGGGTTGTGCAACGGAACCCGTCTTATTGTTAGAGTGTTAGCTTCACGTGTCATTGATGCCGAAATTATTGGTGGTAGCCATGTGGGAACCAGAGTTTTTTTCCTCGAATTCGTCTCCACCCATCTAACAGTCAACTGCCTTTTAAATTTAGTCGGCTTCAGTTTCCCATTCGCATAGCATTCGCTATGACAATAAACAAAATCCAGGGACAAACTTTCGACAAAATCGGTATATTTTTACCTAATCCTGTGTTCACCCATGGCCAGCTCTATGTTGCCTTCTCTAGAGTTCGAAGATTCGATGATGTAAAAATTCAAATTATCAATACCACTGAACAAGGCTTGAAAGGTGATAAATATTTAACGAAAAATGTTATATATAGAGAAATTTTATGATAATCAACCTGTGATGTATAATAGAGAATATTCTTTATAAGTACCTTTGCCAAATTCTCGGATAAGTACTCATTGTAAAATTACAATTTACATACTTACTTCCTAATCTTATTTTTGATTTAGCCGATTTGAATAAAGAACAACAATTTCATTTTTTATTTTTAAAATTAGTAAGTACTTATTTACCTGCCAAAGTAGAGAAAAAGACTGAGTGCTTAAAACAAAGAGGTTTACAGAGAATAAACCTTAAAATTATATGTGAGCATTTCTAAAAAAGTTTGTACATTTGATTTGCGACTCCGATTTAGATAAAAATTTGCAGGTATGTAGAGTGAACGATACTGAGTCGTAATAACATAGTCTCTCAAAATGTCCCAAATGGTTTGTATGGAAATTTCCTTTTTTGTTACCAAAACTATGGATTTGCGGTAACAAAAGAGGAACTTTCCATACAAATTAATTGGGACATTTCGGGAGACTATGTTATTTAAACTCAGTATCGTTCACTCTATCTACCTGCAAATTTTTACCCAAATCAGTCTCAAATCAAATGTAGAAACTTTTTTAGAAATGCTCATGTTTTGTTAATTTGTTTGTTTATTTTTTTTAATGTTGATTTCAAATAAAAATTATTTGTGTGAAAACTTTTGCAGTTTTATTTACTATATTTATTAAACACAATGAACGAAGCTATACGAATCTATGCCTTGCTTATACCTTTAATATTCCTTGAGAACCGATGACTACAGAAATATCTACCTACATTTTACACCTAGATGAGTATTATGAGTCACATTTCACCTTAAGGACACACGGTACCGTATATGGGCCCTTTAGGTCTAATTTCTTTGATTATGAGACAGAGACATCATAGTTATTTGGGCAAATAAGATTTAGGCGAACTATCTACTGGTGAAATACCGATACGTAGGTTAGCTGTGAAAGTACGTTTGTGATAATATTAAGGCTGGGAATATACTTCGTATTTTTCGATAAGTACGACAGTCTTTACAGTAACAAAATTTTTTTTTCAAACATATTATGAGTCTACATTTTACCGAGCAAAGCCGGGTTTTCATCTAGTATCTATTATCGTCTGATATCTCGAAATGTAATAAAAGAAACAAATAAATTCATCATTTGAACTGTTCATTATAATTTACTTAACAAAAATTAATTCACCGGACTGAACTCATGAAAATTACTTTGGCGGGGTTGCATGACAGGCGCGAACGGGTAACCATGATTGGTTCGTGCTACGTCGTGCGCGCGCACTGGAAGCTCATTGGTTAACTTTCGAGTGCGCGCACTTGACGTCGCACGGTCCGAATTGGACTAAAGAATTTATTTCCTTTTTTTCATAACTTTAGACGGAATTAAAATACGCGTTTACATGAAAAAAAAATTATGTTCCCTTTTCTGTCGCGTTTAATCTGTATTATCTTATCAGTAAATATTCAGTTGGTTGCATCAAACGTTTTCTTAATTGTTCAAAGCCTAACTATAACGACTCTTTAGACTTATTTTTTTAACAATAGTTTGGACATCATTTGGCAATTTTAAAAGTTACTTTACCGCACAAGTGCGGAAAGTAAAATCCATAAAACTTTTCTGCACACTTGTGGATGCGTGCAGGAATCACTTATTTTCTATGGATATGTTGACCCACGTCAAGAGGCACTTTCCGAGCACGTGCATTGTAAATATGTATTATCGTCGGATATCTCGAAATGTAATAAAAGAAACATGACATTTTTTTCTTTTAATTATTTACTTTTTAAATGCTCTTTTAGTAGCCAGTACCGCTAACACATATGCAACCTCAAAGTACTTTAGGCTTAAAACTTTTTAGCCGCCCCTCGTAGCTATAACCCAATTTTAAACCATATAAGTTTTCCAGGCATCATGAAACTTCGTTATTTTAAATACTTAAATCAAATTGTTTTGCAATAATTTTAGTAAATATTTTTTTAGGATGTTGGAGCTTAGCGTTATCTATGGTAGACAACTCGAAAAAAGTGTCAATCAGGGGGGCTACTACGCAATTCGAAATAGAAGTTCGTATCGATTTGCTCACGCAAATATGTTTAATACGAGAGTGAGAGGGACGGTACGATACGAACTGCAATTTTTGAGTTTTGTTGTAGGCCCCGTATTGGCGTATAGCCATTGTTATATTCAGTTGTTTTCTTAGCGTCTTTCTTTTGCCGAGCTGTGAAGTGTTTAGACACAAATAATTTTTTTTTCATTTTTTTTCCTCGCAATGCGATGAAAATCATTGTTTATCGAGCCGTAAGGGGATTTCAAACTCGAGTCAAAAATTCTAATATCGTTAGTAATACCCTTCGCCCTTAATGCACATATTTAACAGTGGGTGGAAAACAGTCAATGTTTTGCCCAAAAGTGCAATAAATAGATGAACTCGTATTATCGAACTAACTCGTTCGTCTATTTATTGTTTTTTCAGCCTCTGCAACAATGTACTATTAATTTATGTTTGTTACATGAAATGTCCCCAGCACAGAAATGCACTAAAAAGTAGTAACATCGTTTAAAGTAGTGCGGCGCGTGTTATGTGGACGACGTTCATTTCACGGTGATGTACGCGAGCTAATTTTGTCAGAACGCGTGCGCTAAAAGTGCAGTTGAAAGCGTCTTTCATTTTCCGCACCGCAACCTTTGCAATCACACGCCGCTTCGCTTCGACTTATTCACACCCAGTTTCATAGAAAATTATTGGCTGTGCGTTTTTAAAGCTGTATTGAATATTTTACGTATTATTAAGCTTTGCGATTTTTATGGACGGGTCACTCGCGCATCAGTGTAGATGTTTATACAAGACAGACGAAAATTGTTATTATGATAAGGTCCCCGTTGTTCGTACACAGCTAATCGTGTCTGTTAATCTTACGACATTCAAGACGAGATTTTGAACGACTGTAACATATAACAATGTAATTGAGGGTTCAAATATGGAGCCTGATCAGAAAATCGTTAAATCGTGTCTATGTACTCATACCAAGTTTTATGGGAAAAATAAATGAGTCTCAAATGTTCAAACAGAAACGACAGCAAACATAAATATTTAGGCGATAATACTCTTACATTACCAGTAGGTTATAGTTATAACAGCCGGATGTTGCTATGAAATACTTTTTACCCGCCATTCGGGTGTAGGTACATGACTGATTTTATGGTTTGCTACCAGGTGGAAGCGGAGGACATCAAAAGAGTAATTAGGAAATGGAAGTCTCGCTGTTAAAAAGCAAGTTGTGTTTTGAGACGCGCCATGAATCTGAAAATACACAGCTAAGAACAGGATCTCGTAATAATCTTCGTCAACATACGGCACCGTTATTAATGTCTATCGTGGCCTAAATTTGACTTAACGAAAACTTAAAATATAAAACTACATTTCAGTGATGTACGAATGAATTCTTTATTGATGTGATTGCTTTCTGTAATGTACTTTCGAATAAATAAAACAAAACATGCACCTAAAAATGCATTTGTAGAAAGATAAATTTGGCGCTATTCTTTTGTTATGTGAATTGAATATCTTTAACATTAATTGTCGTCTGTGACAAATAGTCAAAGTACGTAAAAAAAAATCCAGAGCGTTGTTAAACATAAATCTTAATCTTAAATTATAACTTCTTGATCGGCGCTTACTCGCTACTGCTGTGCGAGTAATATTTGAGGCGCATTATTGGATTTTTTTGACCATGCACTATACGCAAGACTGTGGCAAATAATGACTGACCAGAAACCGGCAAGCCGAGAAATTCTGACAAGGAAGTAGCGATGGATTGATTGGACACACGTTTCAAGGGTCGAACAACTAACTGCCCAACCAGGGTATCCGTGGGCAATCTACTAGCAGAAGCGCGGTGATTTTATCCCATCAGATGACACATGTTGTAAAAAAAAACAGTCTTTCGCATTCAGTTCTCCTACGTAAAAAGTTGTGAGATCCATGTAATAAAGTCGGTTAATTTATTTAGTCCCTACTTAAGAGTCCTTCCGTCTTAAGTTATTTATTAACGTAATTAGGTAACCTAACACATCTTATAGTGACC
>NC_133472.1:23229276-23410821 GCF_025370935.1 Choristoneura fumiferana | reverse complement strand
CCGTGTCAGGAGGCACCACTCCTCCAAACTTTATTATAAGTACCTATATCAGGTACCCTGAATTTCAAAAACTCATCGTCTAACTTTTTTACGCTCTATTTGCTAAAACCACACTACATGAATTTACTCTAGGTTACATAATTAATTGATCTTAACTGTTGGCGACTGGCTGCGGTATGACCTTTTTTATAACTATACTTTTTGACACTTGCTTTTTTAATATGTTTTTACGTTCATTGTCAGTTGTGATTTGTTTGCCCGATCTGTCGGTTCCAATACATAATATTGTCCTTTAATCCTATTAAATAACCTATCATTTAACCCGTGTTTCCATCAATCTTCCCATTACTTTCCATACAGTCCACCACTAGCTATCATTTTGGTCCATTCTCACCGTAAAAATATCATCCAGCGAAAATCATCTGTCATATTTTTTTCCACGTAAGTTCATTGTAGAATTATAGATCCCGTTTCGTGTAGAATACATTATTTACATTCGTTTCATACGTATTCACTATGGTCGAAACACGGAGTAAGACAAAGACAGATCCCGCAACTACGGAATCCGAGCGGGTGCAACGCGACCGCCGCGAGCGGTCACCGCGCGGCACCCGGCCGGGTTCAACCACAACCGACGTCGGTGCTTCGGCATTGCCTGATAGAACGAGCATACCCACGGTGGGCAACGCTCCTGGTAGCGCGGCACAACCTGGCCCCGCCGCCGATCGCCCAAATGCTCCTTCTACCTCACGCAACGACGGAAATACCCAAGCACCAACCGCTTCTAGCGTCCACAGTAAGCAATCTCGCAGCGAGCGCACACAATCATCGCGTTCGTCGGCGACCGTCCGTGCTCAGAAATTGGCGTTAGAAGCAGACGCTATGCGGCGCCAGGTGGAGCGCGAGCGTGAACTCGCGCGACAACAGGCGGATCGCGAGCGTCAACAAGCGGAGCGCGAGTTCGAACTCGCGCGTCAACAAGCTGTGCTCGCACGTCAGCAAGCAGAGCGCGAGCGCGAGCTTGCCCGCCTGGAGTTCGAGGCGGAGCAAACGGAGCTTCAAGCAAAACTCGCCGCTTTGGAAGCATCAGATAAGTCAGCTCGTAGTCGTAGTTCGTATTTTTCCGATCACAACGTAGAGAAGCGCACCTCCACGTGGGTTTCAGAACAAAATGTCAACGTGACCACGGCAAACCGAGTAGACATGCCTGGTAAGGCGCCGACTGTCACCTTGAGTAATCCTCAAGGACCCTATTCACAGCCGGCCGCCCCTACCAACACGGTATCGTTCTATATGCCCGATGTCAACCGCGAAAACCACTCTAAACCCACACATACGTGTAGCCTTCTTAATAATAAATACGACACAATGACACAACAGCTATCTGAACGTTCTTCTTCCGACCCTATAACAAAACTATCTCAAGCTATTAACGCTCTTTCCAACAAGCCAAAGAAACCCGAACTTATCACATTCTCGGGTGAAGTCAGCCAGTGGATGGCGTTCAAAAGTAGCTACGAGAGAACTAAATCTGTTTTCTCTCCTTCAGAGAATTTAGATCGCTTGAACAACGCAGTCCGCGGTCAAGCGTACCAGTCCGTCGCGTCGCTCATGTGGACTTCCGGCGACCCCGACGACATCGTGAAGGCCTTGGAACAGACTTACGCTCGACCGGAGCTCCTCGTGGCCCGCGAGGTCACCGAGCTGCGCAACAGTCCTAAGCTAAGTTCTCCACAGGATTTAAATAGCCTAGCTAATAAACTACGTAATTTCGTTACGACTCTCAAGTTGCTTAATCAACACGAGTACTTGTCTTCCCCGGAGCTTTTTCGGTGTATTTTGGTGAAGTTAAGCGAGCACACCAGAGCCCGCTTCACGGATTTCGCCTCCATTCACGTACCAGAGGAACAAAATATTACAAAACTCGAATTACTGTCACAATTTCTCTTATCTGAGGCAGATAAACAATTAAAATATAATTTTGTTGCTGACAGTACAGTTAAGGCGTCATCTCAACCGATGCACCTGAATTTACCTCGAACAAATAATTCCAAATTTCAATTCAAAAAGGAAGCGGTACACGCTACAGTATCCAATGGCAAAATATTTGAGCGCTGTACATTTTGTAAACAAGGGCCTCACGACATAAAAGCCTGCAAAGGTTTTTTAGGGCTTTCCACTGACGATAGATGGCGCTGGGTACGAGAGTCAAAAATTTGTTACCGATGCCTTAAGGCTAACCCGCATACATGGAACAACTGCCGAGCGAAACGTTGTGGAGTTGACGGATGCTCAAGACGTCACAATGCACTTCTCCACGGCACGCAGACCGCCGACACCCATGCTAGTGCGACATCAAGTGGACAATGCAACATGACACAAGCGTCCTCTGTCGATTCGTCTAGTTCAGTCAACATTAATAATGTTGGCGCCGCAACCAAACACCCCGACAAAATTGCGAATACTTCTGATTGTCTAATTAACGCTACAGGATCCTTGCCGTCGACCTCACGCCCCCGTGGCCTGCTGAAGGTAGTCCCGATTGTACTCGAGGGTCCCGACGGCGACTTCGAGACAACAGCGCTTCTCGACGAGGGCAGCACGGCGACACTGATCGACGGCGAGGTTGCTGCACGCATTGGCGCGAATCCTACCTGTCAGGAGCGTCTTCGCATCGAAGGTGTTAGTGGTATGAGCAAGGAACTTGACGTGAGTTATGTTGACTTCTATATCCCGCGGACGTGGCCATGCCGATCGTTACTTAATTAAACACGCTCGGGCTATTAAGCCCCTAGGGCTTCGAGCACAAAATCCTGACACGATAAATCTCACGGATTATAGTCACCTATCTGGTTTAACTGACGTACTTTCGTATTGTACTGACGTGTCTCCTACAGTTCTTATTGGCGCACCAGACTGGCATTTATCTTTAAGTCGCGAAGTTCGTAGCGGAAATAAGAACGAACCCGTCGCCTCTAGAACCTTGTTAGGTTGGGTACTCCATGGTGCATTTTCTCTCTCATCAAAGCCACTCGAATTCATAAATCACGTTTCGGATGACTTGGACAGCCTCATAAAAAGTCAATATGACATTGATGCTCTAGGCATCACGAAAAAGTGTCCCCGTCCAAACGACGAAGACCAACGAGCAGTAGATATCATCGAATCCTCAATGCATCAGCTCGACGACGGTCATTTTGAAGTTGGTCTGCCATGGAAGAAAGATTTGCCGAAAATCGTACCCGACAGTTACCCTCAGGCACTATCTCGCTTCAAAACACTCGAACGACAGATGTCAAAAGACCCAACTTTTGCTACAGCTTTTCAAAAGTTCATAGATGATGTAATTGACAAAGGCTACGCCGAGGAGTGCGACCCAGACACTTACCACCAGCGTCTTCCGCAAAACGCTTCTTGCGTCAACACAGACGGCTCAATTCGTTGGTACCTGCCTATCTTCGGTGTCTTGCATCCTCAGAAGAAGAAGCTCAGAGCAGTCCACGACGCGGCTGCAGCAACGAAAGGCTTAAGCCTCAATAGCCTCCTTTTACAAGGACCTGACCTCTTGTGCTCACTTCTCGACATCTTGTTCCGCTTTAGAGAAGGTGCCGTTGCTCTAAATGGTGACATCAAGGAAATGTTTCCCCAGGTCAAAATTATCCCAAGAGACAGGGATGCGCAACGTTTTCTCTGGCGCAGTAAGAATGGCATCCTTAGAGAGTACCGCATGTCATCCATGATCTTTGGCGCCGTATGTAGTCCCTTTATAGCGCTCTATATAAAAAACAAAAACGCAAAAATGCTAGAGCCCAGCTACCCTACCGCTTGTAAGGCTATCATCGAAGACCATTACATGGACGACTACCTCGGAAGTTACCCGAGTATCGCTGACGCAGCACAGCTAGCCGCTGATGTTATCACGGTGCACAAAGCCGGCGGTTTCGAGATGCGCGCGTGGACTTCAAATCACCAGGAGGCGCTTTCATTTGTGCCTAAGGAATTTCGAAGTGTTTCCACATCTGACGTTTCCCTGCCTCTCAGTAGTGAAGTTGGCGTATTAGGCGTTAAGTGGAATCCAGGCCAGGATTTACTAAGGTTTCGCACCGTGCCCCAGATACCGACTGACATTCTTACCAAACGCAACCTATTGTCAAGCGTCATGAAGGTCTATGACCCTCTCGGCCTCCTGATGCCAGTCGTCATCTGGGGCCGCATTTTGATCCAGAAGTTATGGCGGTCAGGCGTTAATTGGGACATGCCCCTACCCGAAGTCTATGTCAGCGAGTGCCAGGACTGGTTCGAACAGTTGCGGATTGCGGCCAATATTAAAATTCCTCGCTGGTATATGACAAGGGCAGACGTGTCGGATGTTCAGCTACACGTTGTGGCCGATGGTGGCGAGCAAGCTTACGCCTGCGCGGCTTATTGGCGTTTTAGGTACAGCGACAACTCCGTGTCCACGGCACTGATTGGTAGCAAGGCTCGCGTCTCGCCATCGAAACCCCTGTCAATTCCTCGTTTAGAATTACAAGCCGCTCTTATAGCGTCGCGTTTTGCACAAACAATTTTACAAGCTCATCGATTCAAGCCCTCCAAAACCACTTTTTGGATTGACTCAACCACAGTCCTTAAGTGGATTCGGAGCGATGCTCGCGCGTTTAAACCGTTCGTAGCGCACAGGTTGGGAGAGATCCTGGAAACTACCAACCCTTCTGATTGGAGGTGGATCCCGACCTCTCTCAACGTTGCCGACGATGCGACAAAGCCAAAAAAAATTAAATTTGACTGCTTCGCATCGATGGTTCACCGGCCCACTATTCCTAGCGGAGCCATCATGCACTTGGCCGACCGAGTGCGTAACCGATGAGGAACCGAACTCCCCAGACCCAGAGTTGAAATCAGACGTGGTGGTTCTGTTCCTCACCACACAATCCTCGACTTTAGTACCGAACCCGACGCGTTTTAGCTCTTGGCTGCGATTGTTACGCGCCACCGCCCGCGTTCTTCAGGGCGCACGACTATTTCGGCTAAAACTGTCTCGGCCAATAGATCCAAATTCTAAATTGCACATGGACGGCACCACATCTCCTCACCAACTGCACACTGTAGACATATTGGAAGCGGAGAAGCTGGTTGTTCATCTGGCACAGGTAGAGAGTTTCCCTGAGGATTTATCAGCCTTGCAATCTTCAAAGCCAGTGCCCAATAATAGTCGCCTTAAGAAACTCGCACCAGTCCTAGACAGAGACGGTTTGTTAAGACTAGACTCACGTATAAGGTCTGCCCCCGGAGTAAACGACAACATGAAGTCACCAATCATCCTCGACGGCCGTCATTATGTCACCCGACTCTTAATCTCGCATGAACACGTTAAAGCGTCACATCACTTCAACGAGCTCGTCCTAAATGAACTCCGCCAGAGATTCTGGATCCTGAGAGCGAGAAGTACAATCCGTGGCATAGCAAGCTCCTGCGTACGTTGCCGAAGGTGGAAGAAGAAACCTATCCAACCACAGACTGGAGACTTACCACTAGAACGTCTGGACCATCACAAAAGGCCGTTCACTCACGTCGGGCTCGACTATTTTGGCCCTATTTTGGTAACAATATATCGACGCAAAGAAAAGCGCTACGTCGCATTGTATACATGCCTAACAACCAGAGCATTACATTTAGAAGTGGTCAATTCTCTCTCATCTGACGCAGCCATAATGAGCCTCAGACGCTTCATCGCGCGCCGAGGATCCCCCACCACCATATTTTCCGATAACGGGACAAACTTTGTTGGCGCCTCGCGCGAGCTACGCTGTCTACATGACGACTCTGTGAGGGAATACGCCACCAACCACAAAATTGTCTGGCGCTTCATCCCACCTGCATCTCCATTCATGGGTGGCGCATGGGAAAGGCTCGTACGGACAGTGAAAACAGCTCTAGGATCCTGCCTCACAAACCAAACGATAAAGGAAGACGTCCTGATAACGCTCCTTCTTGAGGCAGAAGCGATCATCAACTCGAGACCACTTACCTACATTTCATCCTCTCCAGATTCCCCCGAAGCCATAACACCATTTCATTTCATCCTGGGCTCCTCATCAGTCGTACCGTGGACCTCATCATTGACCGACGCAGACTTATTACGACGCTGCGACTGGCGACGAACATTGCGACTCGCAGACAAATTTTGGGCCAGATGGTTACACGAATACCTCCCAACGCTCAGACCCAGAGGACCCACAAACAATATTGTGAATCTTGCGAGGGTGATGTGGTGCTGATCGCCGACTCTAACCTCCCTCGTGGGCTTTGGCCACTAGGAAGGGTAGCGAAGGTTTACTTAGGACCTGACGGAGCGGTCCGCGTAGCAGACGTCTGCACTAGAGGCGGCACGCTGCGCCGACCGGCCCGAAAACTTATTTTACTGGAAGCCGCACCTCAGTCAGTAGCCACCAGCTCTTAGTGTTTCACTGGGGTTCCGGTATGTTGGCGACTGGCTGCGGTATGACCTTTTTTATAACTATACTTTTTGACACTTGCTTTTTTAATATGTTTTTACGTTCATTGTCAGTTGTGATTTGTTTGCCCGATCTGTCGGTTCCAATACATAATATTGTCCTTTAATCCTATTAAATAACCTATCATTTAACCCGTGTTTCCATCAATCTTCCCATTACTTTCCATACAGTCCACCATTAGCTATCATTAACTTTTTTTGTGGTGCTCATATGGTTTACTTTTCAATATACACATGGTTATATATGGTTTACATTTCCTCATTTGCTTTTTTTTTGCTATGACCTACATATTAAATGACCTGCATATCTACCTACCCTAACGCTACGTCGCATCTCTACATGACTGATTGCAATTTAGTAGAAAAAAATAGCAAGCAAAAGGTGGATTCTAAGCCAACGTACTCATTTGGCAACCTGTCATGGGCATAAGTTGTCTGAACTGGTGGAAAGGATCGTGTGCTGTGCAACAAAACTTCCGTCAACTATCGCCATAAGGTTACTCATCTGCCGCATCAGAGACGAACTGGTTGTTGTTTGGCCGCACTTACACAAGGATAGAAACCGCCTTTTGCCCGAACGGCTAAATAAACTAATTTATATTAGGTCTAATTTGCACTTGCAAATTAATTCATGCAATGTCGATGACGTCATCAATTCAGGCTTGATAGACTCAGATGATGGCAGTGAAAGTAGAAGGAAATAGTCAACTTTGGTATAAAACCTTCATTTATTTCCAAAAAAAACTGAAAGAAACCGAAAAAAACGAAAATTTCACAATTTCCTAAAAAAAACATTTGAAGTTTTCGAGAATTTTCAACCCTACATGGGACACTTGACACCAATTGACCTAGTCTCAAACTAAGCAAATCTTGCACAATGTATACTAGGCAACATAAACATATACTTATATAGATAAATACATACTTAAATATATAATATTAAATATCCAAGACCCCGAAAACAAACATTCGTATTATTCATATCCAACCAAGGACCAACGAATTCTTCGTAGTCAGGTTCTCTAACCACTTAGCCACCCGGTCGTCATTTTTACTCGTAGTGTCAATTTCTTTCATAATTCAAAAATATTATTATTAAGTTAGCGTTTGAACCGAAATGAGATGTGTGTAACAAAAGTGAGCCAAAAGGGCATTTGGTCCAGACGATAATCGAATTTATAACGCGTAATAACGATATATTATTTTTATGACGATTTGAAAGCATTCACGTCCGGACCCCAAAGACATATTTCATGACAACTGGTTTACTAACACAAACCTTTTTCTCACTGCAAACTCGACGTTATAAAGTGACATGGCAATCTAAAAAGTATGTAGTAGTAAGTAAGTGTGAAATACCTACCTAATAAATTTGTGAAACTTTTTAGAAAGAGTCTATTAGTGATTAAGCTTATAGCATGTTTCAATCGTGAGGTTAGGCGTACGAATCCTCATAACTACATATTTAAATAATAAAAAGGCACCCTTGAAGTTTTTAAGTGAAGTTAAAGAAAGCTTCAGCTGATTTTACTATGGTTTTGGATTTCGTCGAAAAGGTCAATGCGTGTTTGTGTACTCATTAATGAGTATTCTGAAAAAAGTTTGCCCGTAAAGTTCTGTTGTGTCTGTATGAAGTCTTAATTTATTATACGAAGGAATTATTCCATTTAATGCCATTATGGTACATAAAGTACCATACCGTAATGTAAATTAAGTACAATACATTATTCTGTCACTGGCGCTATCTGTGTATCTGTACTTAATAAGCACTTACATTAATTTATTTTGTCATTTAAATTATTAATGAACAAATAAGCAGTCGTTTATATTTTAAAGCGTGTGCGACTTTTATGCGAGTCCGCAATACTGCCGTAGGCTGTCTGAAATGGATGAGATGACACGTTTTCTGGGGACGTTTTGTCTATTTGAAATATACATTGGATCCGAAAAGGATTTGTTCTCGGTATGTTGAGGTGATGTTGTGCTATTCGTGTTTGAAATGGACGGGTTTGAGGAAAGGGTAAATTGATAGCATAAAAATGACATAACATAAATGATGCAATTGATCTTTATAAGCTACCATGTGCTTACCATAAAAAAACTGAATATCTACTTAACGCCGTAAGTATTATTTTATAAGTGGTACAAATGCAACGCAAGTATTTTTTACTACTAAGATGTAATCTACAACTTCGTCTGCGAAGATTATTTTTTTGCTATACCGCAGGAAAGTGGAAAATACCACATTACTATGACATGACTGCAGTTTTCAAATTAATGCCATCTACGATTAGATTTGTCCAATTTGATTAGATTTGAGGAAACCTCAACTAAAGGCTACCATTACCAACAAAGTTGTAGACAGGGTTAACGATGGATAATTTTAGTTTTTCAATAAAAATTACGTTTCGGCTTTTCTTCATTTCAAAGACATCTCTTGCTGGTAAAATCAATCAATTTTTAGGCGTCAGACCTAATCACCCAAAACCCAATTTTTAATTAAATTAAAAATGACATTGACATTACACAGATTAAGATCTAAATAATTATGACAGTTGTTATACTAAATAAAAAACTCGTAAAGATGACACGGGAGTTTCGGTGAAGCTACGAAGTTAAAATTATGATACAATACACCAAAGTTTCCATATTGGAAGCTCTTGACAAAAATCTGCGGCAGGCGACTTTGCCTTAATATTTTTATAAGCTGTTGACCCCAGCACCCTAAAAGTCCGCAGCGATTCTGATGAGAGAATATTTATGAAATGGTTAAATTTTTTACGGTTGCGCATAAAGGGTTGACTTGGCATTATCGAAGCTCTCTTTGGAGTAATATGATGGAATATGCTCACAAAATTAGTCTTATTTAGACACTGGTTCGTAAGGCAGCACTTTTTTGGTTTCGCACCTGTTGTCTTTAATCATTATCTTAAAAGTCAATTTGACCCACTTCTAACTAGTGGTCAGGTTGACGTAAAATTCGGCATACCTGCTTTTGCAAGACCGGTGAATATAGGTACAATAATAATAGGATTTAACAAGATTCATTACATCCAAAGCAAACTGTTTTCGTGTCTATTGTATGCATCACATTGACACTGTAATAATATCGTAGTTACTGCTGCGCATCTGTCTACAAATCTTCTAAACAATCCTGTACCTAACAAGTATAGGATTTTTGCTTTCAAATTCATTTGCTTTTTTGTAAAGTCGAACAACTCAATTTTTATCAAGCTCGTAATTCCCCAAACTTCAGTTCCTGTAAGGCACTACGATAAATTTAACCTTCCTAAGGTTGTTTCGCCATAAAGTGTAGTGGGGTCGGTCGGACCCCCGACTGCTATCTAGATTGGTTTTATCGAATATTGCTTACGGAAATGTATATTTATTAAGTAATACTTTTGTTATATCGGGTGCACGTGAGCTAATAAGGTATCGATTAACAGGATATTCATTTGTAATTGTTTTGTCATTAATGACTTACCTAACAACTTTTATTCAACGAATGGAATAATGCATTTTTAGGGTTCCGGAGCCAAAACGGCAAAAACGGAACCCTTATAGTTTCGCCATGTATGTCTGTCTGTCCGTCCGTGCGCGGCTTTGCTCAGCGACTATCAATGCTAGAAAGCTGTAATTTGGCACGAATATATATGTAAAGTATGCCGACAAAATGGTAAAACTAAAAATTAAAAAAAAAATTAGGGTATTTCCCATAGACGTAAAGTGCGGGTGATTTTTTTTCTCATCCAACCCTATAAATAAATGGGGTAAATAAATTGGATAGCTCTTTTAAAACAATTAGGGGTTTGTGAAGACGATTTTTCGATTCAGTGATGATAAATTGCTTAGCAACTGTGGTAAAGTAATTGAAATTCAACCCGTGAAGTACTTGTTATTGATTAGTCGCTCCGTTGGTCAAACGTGGTGTTCATCATCAGTTCCACTTCATCAAATTATGATTTTCAAGAGCAAATGCACGATTTACTACTAAATATATGTCAAAATTACCATAGGTGTCCCTACAACATTTGAAGAGTTCCCCCGATATCCTTAGGATTCAATCACCAGATCCTGATTTGGTGCCTATGGGACCTAATTGAAAGCATTTCTAGACGAACGAAAAAAAAATTTTCAAATCGTTTCATAAATGACGGAGTTCTGAGATAACAAAACAAACATTAAAATAATAATAATAATAATACAACCGAATTGATAACCTCCTCCTTTTTTGAAGTCGGTTAAAAATGAGACTCATAAAGAGGCTATGCTAATATATAAAAAAAATGTAAGTAGGTTAACAATGTAAAAAGGTAGTCTCTGCAAATACAGAACTGAATCTTAAGACTTTTTATCTTTTTTTCCTTAGCTCGTTAAAGTGCCCCACTGCGAGGCAAAGGTCTTCCCGTTTTCCGTCATAGTATATATAGTATCATAGACTACTTTTATTTTGAAGGTTTATGTACAATAGGTTACAGCATTATTCATAGCACGCATACACTAGTATAACTTTGAAGCGCAGCCACATCCCGCATCGCAGGTTTTGACTAGATACAAGAATTTTTGAAAATCTTTTCCAATGTTTTAGATTAAGAGTATATTTACTAAATCGCGGAGCCATGTTCTGAATCATAAGCGTAACTATCTAACTACTAACGGCCTATTTAAAGAGCAAATAATTATCGATGGTTTTGTGATGGCCTTGCACGTAAAAGTTTTGGCTTATTTTTTAATCTACGAACTAGGCGGAATACATTATTTTGGTCTACCAAGCATGACGCCTATGGAAGCTTGAAGAATACAAATTAGAAGGCAAATCCCGTCTCTTGATACGGATGTATTATAGACAGTGCTTGAGGAACAAATAAGGTCCAAACTAGATTGCAGCTATAGCAACATACATTTAGAAGGAAGTCATCATCGTTAAAACGTAATCGGGCACAGGACCTCATTATGCAAAACTCGACATCTCCATTAGAGAATACACAATGACGTTCTAGGTCGAAGATGCTCAATTTTGATTATAAAACTAACAGGTAATTTAAGATTTACAGACATTCGGTGCAAATGAAAATTGACAACTCGAATTTACACGTCAAAGCAGAAAATGACAATTTGAAATACATCAACAAGGAAAACTGTCCATCCTGAATTTCGTCGAAAATGGAATATTGTCAGAATCATGTTGCCAAGCTGAAGAAGTCAAACTACGGTCTTATAATTATGCAAATGATACTATTCTATGGTTCCGGCTCTAAAAAAATAAATATTATCTAATTTCGAGTAGCTTTTATGATTACAGCCCTTAATAATTATACCTTCTGAATTATACCTAATGAAAACGTTGTTTTATTGCATACATATTTTTCAAGAACCTTACTGCAGTTATAAGTCCGTCGTTTAAATCTTTCAGATGAAGACGACATTGATTGTCAAAAAAAATGTCTTTCCGTCTTTACTCATGGTCGAAAATAGCAAATGAATTATTCTCGTGTTATGATATCTTGCCTTTATTCTTAACTCGTATACAAACCGAATCAAAGTTGGTTTGGAAGGCATACAGACGTTAAGGCGGTTATGCCAACCTTCAATCGGGTTATTCGTCCGGTGTTTGTCTTGGCTTGGAGCACAACTCAACATTGATGGACCTAACCTACCCTAACCTTACCCACTGACCGGCAGTGACCTTCCGCTGAGGGCAAATGAGATTCTCCAGAACTCAAAGGCGGCGATCGAGGGGGCCGGGAACCTGCGGAAGTCCGTGAGAGAGACGGTGGTGGAAGGTCTGCATGCCATGTACGCGGACCTTCTCGGCAAAATCTCCGGGTCACTAGACAGGCTCCTAAAGAGGGATGATACAAGCGTTGAGGATACGCTTAGCTCCAATGAGTTGGCCCTCGAGATCTCTAAGTTACGGGCTGAGATACGCCAAATGACGTCCGAGAGCGAGGCATTGAGGGCGGACCTGAGAGCGGTCGTGGGGACGGGGGCACGGATCCTGGAGGGCAAGGACCAACTAGAGTGTCACTTTAGAGAGGCAGCCAGCAGCACCCGGGAGATACGGGACTCCATCAGGAACATGGAGGCTGCTCCTGGGGCAGCCGCAGCGGTCATTAATACTATTAAGGATGCAGAGACAAACATCTCGGGTAGCATCAATAAAGTGCACGCTGTCACAGTCAACGGAATAGCCGACCTGAGGGAGGAAATCTCGGCTGCGGCGGTCTTTGCTGCGGGCCGTGCTCCGGGAGTTACGACACTCAGGGAGGAGATGGAGGAGGACGGGGGGGGTGGACTCGGGAGCGGGTGGAGGAGAGGAACTGGGATGGACAAAGGTCGAGCCAAGGTCGGCTGGAAGAAGGAGAAGAAGACAGGCTGCTGATACGGAGAGAGCCCCTCCCAGACCGAGCTTTCCGCTCATCCTGGAGTCCAGGGACCCACGGCATACTAGTGCCTCCATAATTTCTGCCCTCAAGAACAGTGTTGATGCCTCGGATCTTGGGGTGGGCGTGGATTTCGTAAGAGGCCTTAAAAACTAAAAGGCCGTTATTGGTCTGGTCTCGGATAAGGATAGGGAAACCATGGCGGGGGCGATCAAACTTAGGTGCAGTAACCTGAGTGTGGGACCCGGCTATGAAAAAACCTTTGCTGCGCCTGCTGGGGGTGGCTGGGGACATCACGGACCTCCAAATCCCGTCGGCTTTGCTGAGGCAAAATGGGGCGCTCCTGTGTAGGGGGGACGGCGTCCAACCGGAAATAAGGGTTCTGAGAAGAACTAAGGGCAGGATTCCAGACGTCACTAATGTGATTATGGAGGTTGACGCGGACACGTGGGACCGCCTCAGGGACCAGAAAGTCCGCTTGGGGTACCAGAGGCTGCTGGCTGTGGACCATTCGCCGGTGGTTCAATGTTACAGGTGTTTGGGTTTCGGCCATTTCGCGAAGGGTTGCTCGGGGGCCCGTACATGCGGTAGATGTGCGGGCGAGCACGACACGCTGAAGTGCGAGGCCCGGGAAGTTGCCCGATGCGTGAACTGTGCGGGAGCGGGAGGGCGGGGGTCCGAGCTGCGTCACCCGGCATACTCCAGGGAGTGCCAGGAATGGATGAAGTGGGACCGTATCGCGAGATCGCAGATACGGTACTGCTAAGGGCACCCCGGGGACCCAAGGGCGGCGCCGGATCCGTGTCCTTCAGGCGAACTTGGGGCGCGGTTATGCGGCTACTAAGGAACTACTGAAAGACGCTGAGGCTGGGGGGGTGGCAGTATTGATCCTCCAGGAGCCATACGTGGGTTCCAGGGGTGTCCTTACTGCGGCTCACCCAGTCATACAGCGGTCCAGCGGGGAGGGTCCTGTTAAGTCAGCAATTGTCCTGCTGGACAGATCTCTCAGGGTCAGCTGCAATGAGATCCTCCTCACTAAAAACATTGTGCACGCGACAGTTGAGATCGGAGCCCTTGCAACGGCCTTTGTTGGCGTATACATGGAGGGAGATCGTCCTATCGACGGACACTTGAGAGACCTCGGGAGGACACTTGACGGCCTGGCAACGCCCAATGTGGTGCTGGCTGGGGATGTCAATGCGGCCAGCCACTGGTGGGGGTGTGGGACTGAGGACCGTAGAGGAGCGGACCTGGTGGATTTTCTGTCCGGGTCGGGGCTTGAGATAGTGAACCGGGGGTCCGTGCCTACCTTCTACACTCACCGTGGGGGCAGAGTCTTTTCTAGCATAGTGGACATCACGGCATGCTCCGCCACGATGTTGACTCGCGTGGCGGACTGGCGAGTGGTCACAGAGGATGCGGGTCTGTCCGACCACCGAAGACTAGCATACACGGTGGAGACGGAGGTGGCCAGAGATGATGGAAGTGGTGACTCCACTAGGATTTACAGGACGGATAAGGCAGACTGGAAACTCTTTGCGGAGACGCTCACGCTCCGCTTGTCTGAGGCGGGATTGACTGCGGAAGCTCTGGAGGATGTGGAGGAGGTGGAACGCTTGGAGGAGATAGTGACCACCTTCACCGGTGTGGTCCGACAGGCCTGCGACGCATCGATCCCGAGGTTGAAGCGGCGGGGCGGGGCAAAGCCGGCGCCGTGGTGGTCCGGCGAGCTCGAGGAGTTGAAAGCGCGTACGAAGAGGCTCCGAAGGAGGATCGCAGGAGCTAACCCCAGAAGGAGGGAGATAGTGTGCCGGGAGTACCAGGAAGCCATTATAGGAAACGAAAGGGCCGACGAACTAGCCAAAAATGCCGCATTGCGCGACAAGAGGGCACCAGCTTACGACTGATTCCCGCTCTCCTACGCAAAACGCATATGTAGGGCCAAGACCCTGGATGAGTGGCAGAAGCGGTATGAGCAGGCTACCACGGGAGCGGGCACTAAGCTATTTTTTATGGATGTGCGGGCGGCCCGGAGAGTGTTGGGGAAATTAGAGCCTAGCAACATTTTGGCGCAGCTGCTTACGGGCCACGGAGGACTCCGGCAGTACCTCCATAGGTTTAAGCTGGCCCCGTCCCCGTACTGTGTTTGCGACGACGAATCCGAGGAGACAGTCACGCATGTGCTTACTGAGTGCCCAAGATTCGCAAGCGCTAGGCTCGATTGCAAACACAGTACGGGTATGGAGATTAGCAGGGAGAACCTGGGGGTACTGTTCGGAGATGACCGTGCGAGAGGCGTCTTCCTGCCCTATGCGATTGATATCGTGAAAATAGTAGGAAGACACAATGGGTCTAAGATGATGGTGTGAGGGACCCGGTTCTGCTCCGTCCGGTTGGACGGGGCACAATTGCATACTCTGCATACTGCATAGCCAGAAACACAAACACTAAACACTAAACATTAAACACTAAACACTAAGATGATGGTGTGAGGGACCCGGTTCTGCTCCGTCCGGTTGGACGGGGCACAATTGCATACTCTGCATACTGCATAGCCAGAAACACAAACACTAAACACTAAACATTAAACACTAAACACTATACTAACAAATAGATACACACTACACACTACATGGACATACACATTCTTATTCTTGTGTTTATTTTTATTTATTTTTATTTTACTTTTATTTTATTTTATCTTTCGGGTTTGTTTTAATTTCTGTTTTCTGGTTGAGCATTGGTGGTAGTCTGCAATCGAGTCGATTAGAGAGACGATTAGATTAATTAGTCTTATAAGCTTTTAGAAATAGGATTGTATACAGAAATATTTGGCTCATATGGATGACTATCTTGGACTTAATAATTAAGTGAAGTGACTGATTGTCCAAAGTCTGTATGGACAATATACCCATTAAGCAATTAATTTTTCTTCAGAAATAAAAGTTGTAGTAGAATGAATTGTTGGGTGCCTTATTTTATGGAATTTATATTGTTTAGTTTGGTTATAAGGATTGTCTAAGTTAATTCTAAGTAGTTGCCCTGATCGCTCCCGGTTTGGCTCCCTACCCCTCCCACATGATGTGTAAAACATGTAAAAGACGGGTTTCAACTTAACACAACTAAGAAAGTATGAGTTGTATAAAGAATATAAAAGGTAAAAGATAAAAAGAGAATAAAAACCAGTTGCAACCCCAAATTATACACTTGGTGGGAAGGGAGCGAACTGGGGAGAAGTAAATCAGGGCAAAAAGATAAATGAATATGGATTAAAACACAGGAATCTATATCTCTGGGGTGTTAGTCTTATAAGCTTTTAGTAATAGGGTTGTATACAAAAAGATTTTGGTTCATATGGATGTTTATCTTGGACTTAATATGTAAAGTGTAGTGAATGATTGTCCAAAGTCTGTATGGACAATATATCCATTAAGCAATTGTAATTTTTCTTCAGAAATAAAAGTGAATTTATGTTGTTTAGGTTAGTTATAGGGATTGTCTAAGTTAATTCTAAGTAGTTGCCCTGATCGCTCCCGGGTTGGCTCCCTACCCCACCCACATGATGTAAAACATGTAAAAGATGGGTTGCAACTCAACACAACCAAAAAAGTATGAGTTGTGTATAGAATGTAAAAGGTAAAAGATAAAAAAGAGAATAAAACCAGTTGCAACCCCAAACTATACACTTGGTGGGAAGGGAGCGAACTGGGGGGAAGTAAATCAGGGCAATAAGATAAATGAATATAGATTAAAGCACAGAAATCTATATCTGTGGTAAGAGACAGGGGGAATGGGAGAAACGGCTGCCACTAGCTCTCGGCGGCCGTTACAACACTCCCATCTTCTGCATATAAAAAAAAAAAAAAAAAAAAAAAACCCTTACCCACTGTCTGCCTATAAAACTTTCCATTTCATTGGTTCTTAGTGCGATGTCAATTATGTTGAGCCAGCAACTGTTTATCGCTGTTTCTGGCAGTAGAGACAAAATCGCACACATCTCAATAATCTCGCGGCTTTTTGCTGTTGAGTTAGCCTTCAACGCTTTGGCGTCTTCCTTACATCACGAGAATAATAAAAGTAACAGCCTGTTAAACGGACATTCGGAAAACAGCCTTGCATGCATTTATTACAGCAACTTCGAAATCACATTGAAAATTTCTGATTTCGAAGTTCAATTCATCTTGTAAGTGTAAATAGTCGATAGTAAGTGTCGTGCATCTTGTTAGGAAGCAGAGCGAAAATAATTGGCACCACATTACTCGATCTTCATGTATGGAGAACAGTTGTTTTAAAGGTTTAGATTTCCTTTTGAAGGTGCCGTCTCCAAAGTATTGATGGTTACCATCGGCATTGTTTTACATATACATTTTGGCCTACAAAACGGCAACCTTATCTACAAACGATATCTTATTTTCTCTTTTAAATTATGTACTTAACGTTTTTTCGTACATTTTATGTACGACATTGTTTCGATTAAAATATTTTTAATATGACGAATTAAACGTTTTATTTATTGTGCATCGCACATTGATATTGCGTTGTGTGGTTGCCCGAAGTTCAAGTTTGGGGTAGGTACGCTTCATTACACAAGGCAATATGAAACATGAAATAATATGAAATAAACTTTATTGCCTAACATTAATACATTGATATGTTACACTTTTATACATTTTGATCTTATATTGTACTTAAAGATAATGTTAACAAATATATACTCATGTTGGCACTGGGTACCAAACTCAGCATAATGCAGACCACATGACGTGTCCAGCGCTGATTATCAGTTTGGCCCCTACACGAGGGGTAATTTAGGTTGAAGTAGTGGTTTGCGTTGTGTTTGTGCATGTACATTTATATTAATTTATGTATGTATGAATATACATTTAAATATATGTATATACTGAGCAGCAAAAAATCTGGCCCTCAAATGTATGACAGGGTTGTAATGGAAAGCGCTGGCTGCCAGCACCGGCTTATTAAAATTCTAATTATGATTACACCATGCGTGGATGTATTTTTTGATGGAAATTGCAAATTACTGTTTACTTACCTGATTTGAATGCAAACAACGAAATCATTATGTATCTATATCACATAATGTACCTAACTGTAATGATATCATACAATAATGGTAGTTGTATGGATATAATAGTAGGTAATGCTTTAACAGCAATTTTAAAACCAAATTATCATATAAAATAAATAAATATTTACCAGATCACAATGTCAGGCTACCGTTGTTTAGGAAGGAATCCGTGGGAGCCTGGTGGTTTTACCTATGACCTTTCAAGCAGAGATCGTGGGTTTGAACCCTATGAGATACCCGAAAATACGTGCAAGTAGATAATTCGAACTTACAAATATAAAAATGATTGAAATTTACATAAAACTCTCCTACATTTAAAATAGGCATATAAAAATATATATCAAAAAACCTAAAACTAAACTTACAAGTAGCCCCTTTAGACAAGGTCCCGAAGAAGCTGGCATCGTTTCCTCTTTGAATAGCTAAGCGATTTTTTTTGTCCGAGGACGTTTTAAAGCGCTTGCAATTAATTATTGAAGTAAGAAGTAAAGACTTACAACACAAAGTAAAGATAAAAGTCCGAAAAATAGAAATGAATGGAATCTTTCTTTTGTGTATGACTCCGACTCGCACTTTGTAGATGAAATGCAGATATTTGTAGGATGAATCTATTAAACATTCATTAGCATTAAGTAGTCGATTTTAAGTTTAATTTAAAGTGTTAATGTTAAAATTGCAGTTGTCGATCGATAGGAAACAATGAAAACTTATTTAAAATTTTCTATGAAAATTATTTGCTCTGAACTCTTGAAGAAATCACAATGATGTCACAAACAGTGACGGAAAGCTTAGTGACGTAAAATCTCTTAAAACTTAACAAGACTTACGAAAAATTCATGCAATGGGGAATCGACCAAGCGTTTTTTCAAGTTTTTATTTAATCTTCAATGTCGTACGTACTCGTAAGTACATATATTTGTAAAGAACTTGTCCGTTTCAAATCTTATAAGTTGAATTTCACCCAATTTCATTGTCGGTTTAACTTGGCATTTGGTAGGGATATGTAAATAAATATTGACTATTGCGAATCCTTTGCTGCCTCGTTCTAAGCTGACCGTATAAGGGTAAGACCAAAAAGTTGCACCGTAAATAGAATAACTAATTTTTTTTCCGTTGTGACACGAAAATTGCCTACACAGTGGAAAAAATGGTAATTTTAACTAACTGCGTTAAGGTGTGCCACTTTTTGGTCTTCACCCGTCATATCATATTGAATTATTTCTTTAAAATCATTTATAAACGAACAGTACCTAATAAGTTAATAAAGTGTAATAAGTTTTTATTAAGAATCACATTTTTAATACAAGCTTTTTTGCTGACTGTACTTGCATTGTAATCCAAGCTACATTTCCGTATGAAATTTCAAGTCGATGCCATTAACCGTTGAGGAGTTCCGTTCTGCGGAGACGATCCTGGCCGGTTTACCAGGATTTCACTACCAGATATTGTATTGTCACAAGATTTACATAAGTATGCCAAATTTCAAGTCAACCGGGCCACTGGAAGTGGTTCAAATTTAGTTTCCAAGATTTGACCCAAACAACAACAACAACAACACTAAATAAATAATATTATAAACATGACAAGTTACAGATAAACAGCCTCTTCATTTACACCCGTGTTAAAACCAATTACATCGTGAGCGGCTTGCCATGCCAGATGAGGTCCAAAGTACGAACGGGGGTGGCCAGGCGACCATGATCTATGTCGACATCTTTGATCGTAGTTGCCTCGAGTAAGGGTTCTTTCTTTTGGCTACAAAAAGTGCTAGAGGATCGTTCGACGTCCAGCCACGCATTTCAAAACCAGCACGAGACTGGACGGTGTATAGTAGTTATATCAACTGCCAGCTTGGCCGCATCGCGGACATCATCTAAGCTAGTAATGCAGTCGTCCATATAATGGTCAATAGACAATTCGATCTCTCGAGCTGCATCCGGATAAGTCTCCTGCCATTCCAGAGTATTTTTATTTTTTATGTAAATGACAGTAAACGGGCTGGATGCAGCGCCAAAAATCATGGACGGCATGCGAAATGTTCTAAACGGTTCATTTGGGGTGTTACGCCACAGAAATCTTTGCACGTCCCTGTCTTTTTCAATAATTTTAATTTGAGGAAACATTTCCCTAATTTCCGCGTTGAAAGCGATTTTAACCGCTCGAAACCGATTCAGAATATACAGCAGGGGTTGAAGCAGATCCGGCCGGACAACAACAAGGAGTTTAATGACACGCCGTGAGACTTGGCGGCCGCGTCATTATTGTTCGCAATCTATTAGGTTTGTTTGGATTTATTAACTAACTGGAACTAAAATGCGGTAGGTATCATAGGGGACGCTCATAGGGGACGCTCTGAATCGGGACGTGACAAGCAACGTTCAGTGTACCCCTTTGACAACATGAATATTTAAGCATTTTTTTCCCTAAGCTGAGAAATTTAGATTTAGCTAACTTGTAACTATCGGGTGTATCCAGATTGTCAACTTTCCACAACAAGCCCATTTCGAAACGGCCTCCGGGCTCTGGTTTACCGTTAAAATAAAAGTCAAATAAAGTCAAATATCAAAATCCATATACAATGTTTTAAACTATAAGTCCATTCAGGATAACATTGCACTAGAAGGTGGCAGAAGAAGGGATACTAAATTTTAAAGTAAAATAAAGTCGCTTCAGGTTGACCTTGATAATTTTAGACCGCTTGATAATTTGACCATATGTGCTTTAGACTAGTTCTTATTTTGACCAGCTACTTTTTAGACCACTTGCTAATTAGATCAACTGCTTTTTAAGACGAAATGATAATAATAATGATAAAGTTTCTTTATTTCCAAGCACTAAAAATATACAAAAAAAAATAATTACCAAACAGGTATAACAATTTAAGACGTTTCCTCGTTCTGGGTAAATGCCTCCTCCAACTGTTTCCATGCTTCTCTGGTTTGCGCTTGTAGTATCCAGTCATTTCCGGCTATTTTTTGGATTTCATCTGCCCATCTATTCTTAGGCCGCCCTTTTTTCCTCTTGCCTCGAGAGCCCATCCATTCAGTGGATCATTTTGTCCATCTTCTGTCTGTTATTCGGGCAAGGTGTCCAGCCCATCTCCATTTCAGGTGTTGTGCGCGCTGTCCTGAGTCTATTATTTGGGTATTCCTCCTGATGTCTTCGCTCCTTCGTCTATCAGCAAGTTTGATGCCTAGAATGCTTCACCCTATGGCGCGCTGACATAAACGTATATTAATTTTTGTTTTCTTTTGGATGGATTTTCCGCTCTTTGCGCTCCGTACGATAGGCAAGGGAGCAAGCATGAATCTATTACCTTCTTTTTAAGCTGAAGTGGAAGTTTCGCTTTCATAATTTCTTTAAAGCTCCAATACTTCTTCTATGTCATGTTGATGCGGCGGTCTAGTTCATCTTCGTGTCTTAATTTCCGGAATGACATCTGTTTCCCAAGATATACATAGCTCTCTATCTGTGTATCATTATTTTTTTATTGGGTTTTGTGAACTGTTAGTAGCAACTTTCGTTTTTAAAGTATTCATTTGTAGACCTATATTTTTGCTGGCGTTACTTAGCTCTCCAATCATTATTTCTAGTTCTTTTGACGTTTTTGCAAATATAACGATGTCGTCTGCAAATATTAGGTTGCTGAAATACTCTGTATCTATTTTTATTCCTCTTTTACTCCATTCTAAGTCTTTCATGACGTCTTGTAGAACAGCTATGAATATCTTGGGGGACAGAGGATCCCCTTGTTTAACCCCTCTTCTTATGCTGAATTTTGGTCCGAATCTATCCAACTTGACTCTGCTTGCTTGCTTGCTTGACGAAATGATACTAACCCGTTAAATTTAGGTAATATTACAGGTAGTGTCACAACACAGTGTGAAGTTTGCCACCATTTAAAAGGAATTAAATTATCAATGTTTTGTCATTTTCAGTTTTATATTTATTATTCGCGAGTAAATTGTGATTATAATTTTTAATTAGGGTTGTCACTAACATCCAGGTAAAGTTTCAATAATTATACCAATAAATAAAAATGTATACTAAAACTTTTTAACAAAAACTAATTACAAGCATTATATTTATTTGCAGTGTCATGGAACTATGTTTGTTTGGTGGAATCTTTCAACTCAAATTTGAAGTGGATATCTTAAACCGATTGAGCTGAAATTTTACACGCATGTATAAATCCGATGATAATGCAATATTATTATAACATGGAGTTGATCTGATGATAGAGCTAGCGGGTGACCACAGGAACTCTGTGATAACGACACGACCACATCGAGTTTGGACTCGTTTGTCGTCTTGACGAGTACTTTGGTAACCAGGGGCATAAAGTACAGTCACCAAAAAGAACTTATATTAGAAGAGTTTTAAGAAAAACTTTTACTGAACTGTTTACGGAACCCTTCATGTACGAGTCCGACTCGCACTTGATCATTTTTTTATAAGATAAGATAAGATATCATTTATTGCCACAACACATAGTACAACGAAGACTTATTACAAATAATTACAAACTTTTAATACAGAAGACTTATTACAATTACTAATTAATATAAATAAAACCGACCAAGAGCGTGTCGGACACGCCCCAAATAGGGTTCCGTAGCCATTACGAAAAATTAAGTTATATTTTTCTAAGAATTTTATTTTATTTTAGTTATATTTTATACTTTAGGCTGTTATTTACTCTTAAACTACTAATAACTCGAGAAAATTTAACCGTTATAGTTTTCCTTGTAAGTTTGATAAACTTACTCCCATTCTGAATTTTTCAGATTTTTCCAACCTCCGGTTTAGATTTTAGAGGGGGGGGGGGGACGCTCGATTTTAATGAAAATTTACACTTTTAAGTTGAATATTTTGCAAACAAATCACTGAATCGAAAAATCGTCTTAGCAACCCCTTAATGGTTTTAAAAGACCTCTATACAATGATACCCCATACTACAAGATTGGATGAGAAAAAAAAAACAGCCCCACTTTACGTCTCTGAGAGGTACCCTAAAAAAAATTTTTTTTTTAATTTTTTATTGTAGCATTTTGTCGGCATAGTTCACATATATATTCGTGCAAAATTACAGCTTTTTAGCATTGATATTCCACGAGAAAAGCCGCTGACGGACAGATAGACATGGCGAAACTATAAGATGGCTATGGAACCCTAAAACTAGACATAACCACTCACATTTGCTGTGGCAAAGGGGATGTTGTACTCAGCGTATGCTGTGAGTTAGGGTTCCATAGGCTGCCTTGACTGGCACAGCGCTGATTTTCAGTACACCCCTTTAATATAACCCCGTTGTCAATCGATGGGTGCTATTAATGTTAAAGCATAATTAAAAAAAAAATGGTACTTGATAAAATAAAATAAAAAAAAACTATTGGACGTGCAGTCACAACACGGGACCATCGAGCCACACCCAATGGCTATTGTATTACTCGGTCAAATCTCGAACAACAACCAGTTATTGCAGTTTTTCGTAAAAATTAACGAAACATATCCGTTTGAACAGCGATCAAATGCTATCGCTCACCGGCAGGCGTCTATCCATAGGGAAAGGGCGTTTACATACCTGTACGTAGAGATGCATAGCTTTAATATTATGCGGTTTAACCTATACCGGGTAAAACCGCTTAATATCGGTTCTGTACAAAACAGTTCATTCAAACATGATTAACCGCGGAAGGAGCTGAAACTGGAATAGCTGGCTATAATTTTGCTTTGTAAAACGTTTAAATTTTAGGTGTTTGCTTTATTTATCAGTTTCTAGGTTTTTCTAGACTAACTTTAGTTTACATCGACTGTTGAAGAATACACTGTACAAAATTTCTAAGTAAATATTTGAATTAGTGCCGTTAAGAGTATTGGTAGTGCGGCTTTGTTGTTTTGTTACCATTGCTGTATTCCCAGAAATTAATTTAAAATTCACTTTACCATTACGAGACCTTCGATCAACCTGACATTTTTTAACCGTTGTCATCATAATTAGTTACAAAAGCTTTTACCACTTATTTCTGTCATACAGTATATTAAAGCGTGTCACACACTAAGCACATACGATAAGATATCTGTCAATATCGCTCCCTATACAATTCAATGAGCTAACACACACAGCGCAGATAACTTATATTTTATCGTGAAGTATCTGTGGGCACCGACATATATCGAAAGATGGCAAAGATATTATCTGCGTATATAAACTGATCTGTGTATAATATCTGCCGATATAAATATGGTATAGTATTTCATCTGCAGATAGATACAGGTTGATGTGAGACCCCCCTCCACGCGAGTAAATCTAGAAGAGATAAACACGATAATATCCTGTAGAAACAATCCGCACCAAAAAACAAGTCTACTCAATTTAAAGGATTTAGACTGAATGTATCGTCTCGTATATTATCGTATCTGCGTAGTGTGTGATAGTTTCAGATCATTAAGTTATTATACGCAGATAAAATATTATCGTATCTGCGTAGTGTGTGACACGCTTAAGACGAGGGTGGAATGAGATGCTGAATGCGATCACAAACGTCAGCGCGTTGGTTGTCTAATGTACGGCTTCGGCTTATAAGCCATCAATTGGTGTTTTCTTGCCAGTAACACGTAACGTGTTTATTATAAGTTTTTTGTACTGATTTGTGGTGTGCAATAAAAAATATTTGTATTGTGTTTTTCTAGAGAAGTTAAATCGATTGTTCACCCCCAAAAATAAAAACACAACTTCATAAAAGATATTAGATTAAAAATATGATAGTCTCTTTTAGTGCAAGGTTTCATAAAAATGTGTTATTTAGAATCGTTGTTTTATCCTTTTCCAATTAGTTGTAAGACATCTTCCCGAGCGGTTAAACTGTGCTAGGTAAACTTCACCTAAAGTTATTAAGGTCGACGAGGTAATTGAATTTATTCCGGTAACTCGTTCTTAACATCTATTTCCATACAATCAACAGTTGCCCTCGGCCAAGTATGTAGGAATAGAATGATTTAATAGAGTTCGAAGGAAAAGTCACGACCCACCACGACCTTGCCAAGAGCCGCGAAGTTTGCCAATTTATAAAACTGAGTTATATACGAAATTAAATAACGCTATATCGATGGAAACTTTGGTAATAATTTCTTGAACGCCCCAAACTTGGCCCACGGCCCCCGGTCCCACTTCCCGTAATTAATAGGATTGGTTTTGATTAAGCAAATAAATGATTCCTTTACGATTTTAAACATTAAAGTTGAGACTTTTTGGGCCGCGCAATTAAATGGTTTGTGTAACTTGACTAATGGATCTTACAGAGCAGCGCTTGCGGCTTAATTCCTTGATTTCTGAAAGGTTGCGACAGAAAAGAGAATCGATTTCAAATATCCTTCCTTAGCAAGTACACGATTGTAAACAAACAACAACAAAAAAACTGGTGGAGCTGATCGGCCTGCGGCACAGTGGAGACTGATGTACAGGGTTGCGAAAGAAACTTATTTTTGGTAAAATGAAAATATATTTTTCAACACACCTGCTCGTAAAGTAGGTCTTATTACAGCGTATTTACACTGATAATGCAGAATATTACCCATGCCGTGCCTTTTACATTACATTATCGCACTAGTGCCTTTTCATTACATATCTTTTTAAATATTAGCAAGAAGTATTAATGTTTCGAAAACAGCTAAGTAGTTATTTGCGTAAATATAAAATTCAATTCAAAATGTGATAAATAATTAAAGAATTTCATGAAACTGCTTGTTAGCTTGTTGGTATTTATAATTTGACGGTGTATTTTTAACTATAAATACCCAATTTCAAAATTTATAAATATGTGGCTGATTAGCTACTTTGCCGGTGCCCTTATCTCAGACTTGCGCGCGCATGCAGCGCTGAGCGCGCGAAAAAAAAAAATTACGGCCGCCATCTTTTAAATGGGTTTCTGTTTGTTAAGTTTATTCACAGTATTGCATTTCGTTAGTGTTGTTTTGTAAAATGTCGAATTTAGATAACGAAGAATTACTTATCGAGTGTACGCCGCCAGATATCATAGTTGAAGCGCAAAATGCGAGTGATAGTCTTTTGCCCTCAAAATCAAAAGATAAATACATGCAAGCCTACGCAAATTTCATTCAATGGAAAAATAGCAAAAATGCAAGCTCTTTCTCAGAAAACGTGTTCATGGCTTACTTTAGTGAACTGGCGAAGAGGTATAAACCTAGTTCGCTTTGGTGTATATATTCTATGTTGAAGAGTACCGTGCAGAATAAAAATGCAATTGACATCAAAGCGTACACCAATCTAACTGCATTCTTGAAAAGACGTTCAGACGGCTTTTACAGTCGAAAATCCAAGGTTTTAACACCTAATGAAGTGGAGAAGTTCATTAAAGAAGCACCGGATAATCAATATCTAGCGACAAAGGTCAGTTCCACTATTTAGTTTTGTATTCATTATTATAATATTTGTAGGCGGTATTGTGAGTGTTGATATAATAGGAACTAAGTACGATTATTATAACTTAATTATGATTTTATTTATTTTCAGGTCGCATTAATATTCGGAATTACTGGTGCCTGTAGGCGTCAGGAATTAAACAACATTACGACAAAAGATATAGAGAATCACGGAGAGATGCTACTTGTCAAAATTCCGAACACTAAAAATAAAATTCCTCGGTCATTTACTATTCACGGACCATTTTATGAAATAGTGAAAAAATATGAAAGTTTACGTTCACAGGAAAGGAAATCTGAAAATCCTTCCAAAATTTGCAAAAGGCAAATGCACGAGTCAGCCTATCGGAGTGAACAAATTTGGATCGATGCCTAGAGAAATTGCCAAGTTTTTAGGCTTACCACAGGCTGACGCTTACACCGGACACAGTTTTAGGCGGACTTCAGCTACATTGCTGGCTAATTCAGGAGCCGATATATTGACTTTAAAACGCCATGGGGGATGGCGATCTAATAATGTCGCCGAGTCATATATTGAGGACTCCATTCAAAATAAAGCCGACATAAGTGCCAAAATAACACAAGCAATCCATTGGAGCCACAATCCAAGAAGTTCTGCCCTGAACCGCGTCCTTCCACCTCATATGCCAATGATGATTTGGGATTTCATACGTTTGCTAATGATGAAACGCAATGTTCTTCTACCTCCTTTCAGAATGTTGCATTATCACCGACATTTACAAATACCCAAGAACAAAGCAATGAAATAATTAATAATACAATTAAACATACAGTACAAATGCCTCATAAGGCGGTAGCATATCATTTCAATAATTGTACTTTTAATAACTGTTTCAATAATTAAAGTTTTTAAATAAATGTGAACTTTTATTTACTTTTCCTCGCAAGTGTGTGAAAAACGTCGTATGAAACACGTGAGCATTGGTCATTACACTTTTCGTCTCCATTAAGCCTTCGCCTTCGGCTCAGGCTTAAAAACCGACTCGAGTGTAATGACCAACATAGCACACTTGTATCATAATGTACTATTATTAACTACTCTATGTATGAGTTTATTTCTTCGGTTTACTTTTACCCAGCTTCTAATCTTATGTCAAAGTTGGCATAATTATAATTTTCTCCGTCAGTGCACTGTTCACGTATTTAATTCGTTTTTGATAGTTAAACATTAATTTATAATGAGACAAAGCATAATGATTATAATATAAACTGCATGATATTATTATAACATGCCGTTTAATATTGAAGGTATCCCCTTTTTGTTGCCCTCTTGTTCTGAGAGGAGGCCTGTGCCCAGCAGTAGGACGTATATAGGCTGGGATGGATGCAGTTTAATATTGAAGGTATGTCATGTCTAATTTTATTTATTTAAAATTATTCGGTGGTAATTTAGTACATAATAAACAGCTTCTAAAAATGGTCCCAAATTTAAGTGCTGCAACAAAAAAGATTTAATAGGTTTAGTTTAGGCAAAAATTATGGCAAACAGTTAATATAATCTTTTTTTATAGTATTTTGACTATATAGAACAGAATTTGGAAGTACTTAAGGTTTGTGCGCATAATGTCCCACTGTGCGCAAAACGTCCCTCTACCAATATTACGTTCCATTCGCAAAACGTCTTCTTTGCATATGGCCCTTTTGCAAAAAATCTCATTCGCATTACATCCCTTTTTCAAATCGTCCCATCTCTTTCGCAAAATGTCCCTTCTGTTAAACCCCCTGTCGCTGAACGTCACCGCTGCATAATGCACCTTTCGCAAAAACTCCCTTATGCGAAATATCACATTCGCAAAACGTCCCGTACCTGAAAAATGACCCAATCGCATAATAATCCTGTCTGCAAAATGCTGAGAAAGTAGGCCCTATTCTCATGGATTGATGAGAGAGATGAGCAAAGTCCCTATTATCTTTGGTGACTTTACATACTCGTAAAGGTAAACCAAAAATATATGACTATTGTCAAGAGGGCGCTATTGTTCTTATTTATATGGCAATAGTTCAGTATAGTCGGAACAATGACATCTTGACTTGTCTGCAACGTTTAACTGTTAGCTCTGATGTTAATTTGGAAAGGTTTTGCAGTGAAATAGTTTCATTCCCCAAGCGTTTTTTTCCAGTAGTTTATTATAAACATTATTTATAATGATCCGTTGTTGACTACGAATCGTTTTGGGCATTTTTGTTATTGATCAAAGATACTGCCAGTAATCATTAAAATTATTTCCAGTGTAAGAAGTTCCAATGAAATTCCGCAACATGGCGAATAGTCATATATTTCTGGTCAGGCTTTAACGCCTTTGATTAACGCTGGCGGGCGAACTCACAGAAATAGTTATTATATGTATAAAAACTTTTCCTAAGTTATCACTACTGGCCACTTCAATAGACATTAAGAAAGATGTTTATTATCCTCCTAACACCCAAGTCAAATTTTTGATATATTAACATCAAAGTTTATGTCAGTTATGATATGAGTTTGATGTTCATATTACAATAAGTCCTTTATAAAATAATCTAGGCGTTAGGAGGCTATAGTACAAAACAATTCACGACCACTTATCATGGCTCTGTTAGACATGAATTGCAAATTACAAGTTTCTTAGTTACATCAAAAATAATAATATGACTATATTCCCATAGAATTAACAAAAAAAAAGCAAAAAGGAAAAAACCTGTCTTATGGTTACCGGTAAAAATTTATCAGAATAAATGAAAGTGGTAGTAGGTACGTAATGGAGATGTGTTCATCGAAATTTCTGCAGTGCTTCGGTAGCCTATCAATGATGCAGCGACTACGATTCTGCGAGGTACCATCAGCTTTCTTTCTTTCTCTTAAAGGTCCCGGGTTCGATATTGTATAAATCGTACGAATGTTTGTCCTCTGGTCTTGGACGTTTCATATGTATTTAAGTAAGCATGTATTTATCTATATAAGTTTTGTTTATCCGTTCCCTAGTACCCACAGTACACTCGAACCAACTGAATCCACTGTGGAACCTTTTCGTAGAAAAAGTCATAGTGACATCGGATTGCTTGAGAAGGGAAGTCATTTTGACACATACTGTGAGAACGTTCTACGGTGGATCAGGAATCAAATGGTTTGACTACAAGCTTTACTTAATTTGTGACTAGGTAAAAATTAAATTACAGTTTATTAAGTAATATTTTGAGTTGAGTATTTTGCTGCGCAATCAGTAACTTTGACGCGGATTCGGATTTTTTTTTTGATAACAAAGTGTTTTTTTGATGTGCGTTACTACCCTATAAATATTATGGACATTGTTAAGCGCGTGCGTGTGCGTGTGTGTGATGTGATGTGGTAGATTTAGTTTTTCCTCCGGCCACCAGTTAGCGCCTGTTACTATAGAAGATGCGTATTGGCCACAGAAATGCTACTCTTTTTCCCTATACCTAGTAACAAAATTTTTGGACTGAGTACATCCCTCGTAATACATCCTCGCAACACATCCTCGCAACACATCCTCGCAACACATTCCTCGCACACATCCTTCTTTTGTTTTGTATGTACAACAACCTCGCTTCGCTGAGCTGTGCTATGCGAGGATGGGTAAATTAAGCGTTTCTATTGGTTGATGAAAAACATATTCCTCGCAACACATCCTTCTTTTGTTTTGTATGTACAACAACCTCGCTTCGCTGAGCTGTGCTATGCGAGGATGGGTAAATTAAGCGTTTCTATTGGTTGATGAAAAACATATTCCTCGCAACACATCCTTCTTTTGTTTTGTATGTACAACAACCTCGCTTCGCTGAGCTGTGCTATGCGAGGATGGGTAAATTAAGCGTTTCTATTGGTTGATGAAAAACATATTCCTCGCAACACATCCTCGCACATCAAAGTCAAAATCGAAGTCCTAAATATCTTTATTCAATTTAGGCTATAACAAGCACTTATGAATGTCACAAAAATCTACCACCGGTTCGGAAAAACCTCTGTTGAGAAGAATCATGGAATCATAGAATCATATGTTCTTCCTAACATACATGATTAATTTAAAAACATAAAGCGACGGCAGGGTTAGGATACAATAGAATATATTATTATTATAAATTGCTCTAATGGCTCTCTCTCTTCTCTTAAAAAGAAAAAAATAAGACGTGGACGTAGTGGTCTAGATCTCTGTTAAGTAGCTTACTTAAACTTCAACAGTCGGCACCCATTAAGTACTAAGAATTTTTGAGCTGGTCACGATTTGAATGGGTCCCGACTGTTGAACTTAAGTTAGCTACTTAACAGAGTTCTACACCACTACGTCCACGTCTTGTTTTCTTCTTTTTAGTATTTTTTAACGCAGTCGGGTTTTTGAAAGTGTTAGACGTACATGATATCAATACTTGTAATAAGCACAAGCTTGCAGTTCCTAAATTCCGTCTACGGAAAGTAAGCAAATCTTTTGCAATAAACTTCCTGTAGAAGCATGAAAATTGCCACACAACTCTTTTAAAGAATACATAAAGAGTGCACTCCTAGAAAGCTTACTATAAAGTTGAAGAGGACTTATGTGATGATGCGACATGGCCAAAACTGAAAGCCGATGAAAATTGGGATGTTGATGTGTGATGTGATGTAATCGTGTTTGTGTGTGTGTGTGCGTGCGTGCGTGCGTGCGTGCGTGTGCGTGCGTGCGTGCGTGCGTGCGTGCGTAAAAGTGCCCATTGCGGCCTATTTACTGAATAAATCATTTGAATTTGAATTTGAATTTTTAATTTATTGTTTTATTTCACACTTTTTTGATATTTCTGTGAAAACGGTAAATAAAGACACATGACTTGTGTATATTTTTGTAATCTCTTTTTAAATCCCTTCATTTTGATACCCTACTTGATAGGTTAAAATAAAAAAAAATTAAACACAATTTGGCGCCAAAAATCCACTAAGAATTTCATATACCCAGTGTCACTCGCGTTATTGATACAAATCCGATGACGTATCACTTATCAAAATCGGTTCAGCCGTTGAGTAGTTACGAGAGGACATAGGAATAGACATACACATACACATACATACATACGGGTCAAACACATAACCCTCCTTCTTCGTAGTCGGGTAAAAAAGAGTGGCAGCTAATAAAATAACCCCTGATATGTGCAAAACTCTGATTCGTAATTTGCCGAAAAGAATGGCTGCGAAAGAAAAATGGTAGAGGTGGACCAACTAAATATTAATATTTTGTTACTCAATACAAACGTTATTATCTTTGTTTAATTTATATTAAACCATTTCGAATAGTAGGGAGGTAGAAAACATAGTGGCTAATACTTTTGGCCAATGTTGTTTCTTGCAACAATAAGTATAAAACCCAAAAAATTATCATGTATGTAGGTACATTAGGTACACTACTACCATCGGTACATTACTACGAGTACATACCATTCTATCATCGTATAGCGATATCTTGTAAAAGTAATTATTGTAATAATTTGATTCTTTAGTGGCTTCGAATATAATACCGTTGCTCATACTCCCTTTTATCCCTTTATAAAAAGGTTCCTTTTCCTTCCAGCACGGCGTGTAATTACAGATAGCCAGCGCCGGTCCCTTGCGTGTTTTCACAAAGAGATCGGCGCTTTGATAACAATTCACTTATAACAAAGTTTTTGCCTTTGTTGATCTTCAGCTCAAGGGACATGTCCAGGCAAAGAGTGTCATGCTGTGATCAGTGAAGAAATAGGGTTTTTGTCATTATAATGGCATACTGCTTAAAAATTGTTTTAACTAGAACCTTTAAAATAGTTGCTATTTAACCTCTAGCGTCATTACATATCCAATGGCACGTTAAAAAATTTATTTATTCTACCATGTTTCTGCCATTGTTATCTCAATCCTTAAGATATTTCGTTAACTGACATTGATACATTTATTGTGATAGATGAATGTGATGCCCGTCTCTTTTACTTGGACAAAACAAATAGAGACGGGATCTCAGATATCTGTCACGTAGAACATAATATCAGTAACTGGTGTAACCGGCCCTTGAAGTTAATCTAGTGTCACCTATATTTGTTTTAATAAAAGGGTAATTTATATGAAAATAAAATAATTATTGTTCAAAACACACCAATACGTGCAAAAATTATAAACAATGCCTTAAGCGCCAGTTTTAAAGTATTTGGTGCATTATTCCCAAATTTTACAAAAGAACTAAGACTAACACTAAGTTACTATACTAAGGATAAGACTCACAAGCTCAAGAACGCTTTCGTTGTAGAAAAGTGACATATTTCGTCACTCAAAATCCATGAGGGCAATAATGTTACTAAAAGCTGGCATAAAAAACATATTTTAAGGAAGAAATGGAACATAACTAGGTACTTTTTCCTGAAGTAAAAGTTATAGGCATGAGTTTTACTATAACGCAAAACGAAATGTGTTCAGATAGGTATATTCCGCAAAAGGCATCAAATATACCTACCTATTGAAATGGATGCTACATCAATACAAAGCACAAAGACAAAAATCCATCATCCCTTTATGGCACAGAAGAATTAATATTTGTTTCATTCCTGTGTCATGTTTCTAATTTCGTATTTGAATTTTTGTGAAGTTAAGGAATGAGGCTGGTGATGGTATTATGTTCGTAATCGACCTAAAATTACTTCATAATCAACCTTTATACAACAAAAAAATAAATAATTAAGGTCCGCTATGAGCACTCAATCTTATAGTATAATAATGTCGTTTAGGTTTAACTTAAAGCATTTCGCTGGTACGTTTGTAGGGCTCAATTGAATCGTGTTAATGGCAGTGCAGGCAGGCCACTCTCATTAAAACTAATGAGCATAACGCTTTGGACTTTGTTACAGTTGAGCGAATCACGATTTTACGCAAACGGATATTTGATCGTTTAAGAATATGAGCGAGCATGTTGCATACTGCCTATTCGAAATAACAGTTATTGTATTTAGATTAGACTGTTATTATTAGCAATCACAGCACAGTAAGGTAACGTTACTAGACATAGTTTCGCACCTCTGGATTTTGATAAAACATATAAATGAGCCCGCCTACTACATGGCTACCTTCTCTTTAGTCGTATAAGATTCCTAGAAATATATAATCCCAGTATGGCCCGTGATACACACAATCATTTTCATCACATTGCGAGGAAATGCAAAAACAATTTTTTTTTGTTTCCAAAGACTTCACAGCTCGGTAAAAGAAAGGCGCTAAGAAAACAACTGAATAAAATAATGGCTACCCGCCAATACTGGGGGCTACTACAAAATTCGAAAATCGAAGTTGGTAATGTACCGTCGTACCTCTCACTCTCGTATTAAATAATAATAGCGTCAGGAGGCGTCAGGAAAATAAATAATAAATAAATAAATAAATATCGCGGGACAATTCACACCAATTGACCTAGTCCCAAAGTAAGATTAGCAAAGCTTGTGTTATGGGTACTAAGCAACGGATAAATATAATTACATAGATAGACACATACTTAAATACATATTAAACACCCAAGACCCGAGAACAAACATTCGTATTTTTCATACAAATATCTGCCCCGACACGGGAATCAAACCCAGGACCTCAAGCTTCGTAGTCAGGTTCTCTAACCACCAGGCCATCTGGTCGTCTAAAAAGATATGAACTTTGATTTTTGAATTTCGTAGTAGCCCCCCTGATTGTCACTTTTTTCGAGTCGTCTACCATAGATAATGCTAAGAACTGTAAAATTTGGAATTAAAATAAAAAATACAAAAAGATTCCAAAAACACAATCTTAATTTGATTGCTTAATAACGACATCTCTTGTCCGGGTGAGCGGTTAGTTCCAATGGAATGCCGAAAGTTTCTCGATGAGCGCTACGGTATAGATGTCGCTAGCGTCACTGCTTAAGTGGCTAAATAAGAAACAAACAAGCTGAGATATGTGGTGCATCTATATTGCAGTTTGTATTTTCAATCTAAGAACTGTGTTTAGTTTAGAATTCGAATGGTCTTACGGCCAGATTGTTCCAACATGCTAAAAAAATATTTACTAAAATTATTGCAAAACAATTTGATACTAGCTTTTGCCCGCAACTTCGTCCGCGTGGAATAGTAACTTTGGGAAGTATTTAATTTATTTAGGATAAATATTTTGCCAATAATAGCACATAGAAACTTCTAAGGTTTACTGAAAGTAATCTATTTAAAAACATAGCTATAAATATACACTATTTTTTTTGTTCTTCCATCCATTCATCCATCCATCCATCCATGTTCTTTGTAAAACATAAATATTTTGCGGGATTGCTTAATTCTTCAAAGTAACTCTTGACACCTTACGTCCTTTATTGTAAGTTAAGAAGGTAGGATTTAAATTAATAAGGTATTTTTACTTAGCATAGCTACACATATTTTTGATAAATATACTGATAGTAATTTGTTTGGAATTCCTTAAGAACGTTCAATCTCATATTTTCAAGTAAATAGGTCGAGAAAAGCGCCGGAACAAATGTTTTTTAGGGTTCCGTAGCTCAAAAGGCAAAAAATGGAACCCTTATAGAATCACTTTGCTGTCCGTCCGTCCATCTGTCTGTCAAGACTCTTTATCTCGTACACGCGCGGAGTATTGGTATCGAGTTGAAATTGAAACCGTAAGTGGTAGTCAATAGTCCCGAAAGCTGTGAAAACATCAAACTTCTAAGTCAAGGCAATCAAAAGCCACAGTCATTAAAAAGGTGTATCCATGTTAATCGCCTTAACAGAAAAAGTAATAGGGTACTTCCGGCTGTCCTGGGAACTTGGAATTTTGCATAAAGGTAGCTCTTATAGCACAATAAATAAGAAAAATTATAATTTTTCATCTCTGACTGTCTATGTTAATAAGCCATCTAAAATGACCTCACATTACGTACATTTTTCTTGAACTTAGAAGGCTCTGCTAACACTGCATCATCCCCACTGCTAACTTCACCTCGCAGGTAAAATTTTCAAAATCGCTTGAACAAATATCGATTTATCTCTTATCACATGCCCAAATGCCAAGTTTATAAAAAAAATATCGATTTATCTTCGACAACGACGGTCTTCCATATAAAGTTTCATCCCCTATTTCACCCCCTCACAGGAAGAATTTAAAAAAACGCGTGAACAAATATCTATTTATCTCTTATCACGTGCCCAAATGCCAAGTTTAAAAAAAAACCATCGATTTATCTTCGACAACGACGATCTTCCATATAAAGTTTCATCCCCTATTTCACCCCCTCACAGGAAGAATTTTAAAAAACGCGCTAACAAATATCTATTTATCTCTTATCACGTGCCCAAATGCCAAGTTTCATAAAGAACCATCGATTTCTCTTCGACAATGACGATCTTCCATATAAACTTTCATCCCCTATTTCTCCCCCTCACAGTAAGAATTTAAAAAAACGCGCGAACAAATTTCTATTTACTTCTTATCACTTGCCGAAATGGCAAGTTTAATAAAGAGTCATCGATGTATCTTCGATAATGACGATCTTCCATATAAATTTTCATCCTCTATTTCATCCCATCACGCGTCGAATTTTAAAAAAAGCTCACACAAATCGATTTATTTCTTATTAAATGCCTTAATTTCTAGTTTCATGGTTTTATCTTTGACGGCGACGAACTTCCGCCTTTTAAACTTTCATCCCACTTCCACCCCTTAAAGCCTCTTTTTCGCGATAAAAGTATGTTCTTTCCTGAGGTATATTCTATCTCTGTACCAAACTTCATCAAAATCGGTTCAGCGGTTTAGGCGTGAAAGCGTAACAGACAGACAGACAAACAGATAGACAATAATACTTTCATCATCATCATCATCATCATGTCAGCCGAAAGACGTCCACTGCTGGACATAGGCCTCCCCCAAGGCTCTCCACTCAGACCGGTCTTGTGCTTTCCGCATCCACCGCGATCCCGCGATCTTAACCAAGTCGTCGCTCCATCTTGTTGGAGGCCTACCGACAGCTCGTCTCCCGGTCCGCGGACGCCATTCGAGAACCTTCTGGCCCCATCGGCCATCCGTCCTGCGAGCAATGTGCCCCGCCCACTGCCACTTTAGTTTCGCAATTCTTCGGGCTATGTCGGTAACCTTAGTTCTACTGCGGATATCATCATTTCTAATTCTATCCCGCAGAGAAACCCCGAGCATAGCCCTCTCCATAGCCCTCTGAGTGACTTTGAGTTTTCTCATGAGGCCCATCGTTAGCGCCCACGTCTCAGATCCGTATGTCATCACTGGCAACACACACTGGTCAAAGACTTTTGACTTCAAACACTGCGGTAATTTGGACGAAAAGACACTGCGAAGCTTCCCGAACGCTGCCCAGCCGAGTCGGATTCGACGAGTGATCTCTTTCTCAAAGTTGGACCTACCTAACTGGACCGTTTGTCCCAGGTATACATAGTCGTCAACAACTTCGAGCGCAGAGTCTCCGACTATTACGGGAGTTGGTACAACATGGACATTAGACATGACTTTCGTCTTGTCCATGTTCATTTTCAGGCCAACTCGGTCGGAAACTCTACTGAGGTCAGCGAGCATAGCACCGAGGTCCTCCATGGTCTCAGCCATGACTACAATGTCGTCGGCGAATCGAAGATGAGTGAAGTACTCGCCATTAATGTTGATGCCTCGTCCTTTCCAGTCCAAAACCTTAAAAGCATCCTCCAATGCAGCGGTGAACAGTTTCGGAGAGATCACATCTCCTTGTCTGACTCCCCGCTGCAGAGGAATAGGCTTCGTGCTCTGATCCTGTAATCGGACGGACATAGTGGCGTTTTCGTACAAACACTTCAACACTTCGATATACCGATAGTCAACTTGGCACCGCTGGAGAGCCTGCAGCACAGCCCAAGTCTCGATCGAATCGAAGGCTTTCTCGTAGTCCACAAATGCTAGGCAAAGGGGAGGTTATACTCTTCAGTCTTCTGTATAACCTGCCGCAGCGCATGTATGTGGTCTACGGTACTATAGCCTTTTCGGAAGCCGGCTTGTTCGGGAGGCTGGAAGTCGTCAAGCCTGCGTGTGAGACGGTTTGTGATGACCCTGGAAAATAGCTTGTAAACATGGCTCAGAAGTGAAATGGGTCTATAGTTCTTCAGCAAGGTGTTATCACCTTTTTTGAAGAAGAGCACCACCACACTTCTGTTCCATGCTTTCGGCGTTCTCCCTTGGTGAAGGACGGAACTAAACAGCGTCTGAAGGCCCTTAAGGACTGGTCTACCACCCGCCTTCAGGAGTTCGGCTGTAATTCCGTCGTCACCCGGGGCTTTGCCATTCTTAAGCTGCTTGAGGGCCATACTAATCTCGTACAGGCTGACGTCCGGGATGTCTTCGGTATAGTGTCGGGTTAATCTAGCCCTCGGGTCTTTAGCTAGATTTTCGACAGGTGTTCGGGTTGTCGTGTATAGCTGTCCATAAAACCTCTCAACTTCCTCCAACAGCTCAGGTTTGGATGAAACGATTCTGCCGTCGTCGGTCTTGAGCTTCATCAACTGGCTTTGACCAACAGATAGATCCCTGGTAAACACCTTAGAGCCCCTGTTACGCTCAATAGCCTCTTCAATACTGGTAGTATTAAATCGGCGTACATCGCGCTTCAGAGACTTTGAGATCTGTCTGTTGAGCTGCCGATAGCGACAAGCGTCACCAGAAGACTGCAGAATCATCTCACGCCTCACCTCCATGAGCCTAAGGGTGGAATCCGAAAGCCTTTTGGTTCTAGTACGGCGGGTCTTGAAGAACTTAGACCCGACCATATGGACAGCTTCCACAAACCCGTCGTTGTAATCGTCCACCTCGCTACCTAGGCATTCGAAACGATTTTGAAGTTCGAGCTGAAAGCTCTCGGGGTTTTGGAGCTGAGCAGGTTCTGGGCGGAGCGTAGATTTCATCAGTCGAGACCTTTCAAGCTTGAACTGGATATTCAATGAGCCTCGTACCATACGATGATCACTCCCGGTTTTAAACGCACTGATCACGGAGACATCATTGAATATGTGCTTTTTCGTCGACATGATAAAATCTATCTCATTCCTCGTAACACCATCAGGGCTCATCCAGGTCCACTTCCTATGCTCACGTTTCCTGAAGAAGGAGTTCATCATATAGAGTCCCTCCTTCTCCATAAAACCGGCCAGTAGGTGGCCCCGGTGATTCCTACGCCCCACTCCAAATTTCCCCACTCTCAGTTCTTCACCGTCTCGTTTGCCCAGCTTTGCGTTAAAGTCCCCCATAACAACCGTGAAGTGAGTTCTGGAGCTATGCATGGATCTGGAAATATCCTCATACATAGCCTCCACCTCATCGTCGGAGTGCGTCGAGGTCGGAGCGTATACCTGTATGACCTTCAACGAATATCGTTGGGTCATTCTGAGTACAAGGCATGCTACCCGGTTCGACACACTCTCGATCTTCACCACGTTGTTCACGAGGGACCTGTGGACGATAAACCCGACACCTCCCTGGGACTGGTGTTCGCCCTCCCGGAAATAGAGCAAGTTACCGGACTTAAGAGTTATCGTGTCCTCCCCCTCTCTACGGACTTCTGATAACCCTATGATTCCCCATCGTAACCTGCTCAATTCTTCCTCCAGTTCCAGTATCCTTTCATCGGTCCGCAGTATTCGGCAGTTATATGTTGCCAGGGCCAAAGGTTGTCGTTTTTGGTAGCCGGGCCTCTGCCGGTGATTAGCTATAGCACCCCCTGCCCCGCCGTTACCATGGCCGCTACCGGAGCCAGGAATAGCAGGGCCGCCGGGGACTAGGGGTCTGGGCTGATTGTGTGTATTCATTTTCATTAGTTATATCTTGTACCTTGGGGGGAAAATGCCTTAGTCGCCACGCTTGGCAGGCGGGTTGGCGACCGCAGTAATACTTTCGCATTTTTAATATTAGTATGGATTTCTTATTAAGTGCCGAAATGCCAAGTTTCATAAAGAACCATCGATTTATCTTCGATAATGACGATCTTCCATAAATATAAACTTTCATTCCTTATTTTATCCCCTCACTGGTAGAATTTTTAAAATACCTCAAACAAAAAGGTATCTATTTGTTTCTTATTAAGAGCCCAAATGCCAAGTTTCATGGTTTTATCTTCGACAATGACGAATTTCCTCCATATAAACTTTCATCCCCCATGTTCTTTCCCAAGTTTGTGCCGAATTTCACTAAAATCGGTTAGTGGTTTAGGCGAGAAAGCGTAACAGACAGCAGGCGTACCATGATCTTTTCACAAACGATCCAAACGCAGAGCAGTTCAATTTAGGCACCTAAACTGAATCGTCGAAATTAGTACCACGACGTTTATTTCTCAGAGCTGAGTCTCAATGGTTTACAGGTGAATGAAAGACCGATATTGTCTCTGGTCCGAAACTGAAACGCTAAGTCGCGAAAGGGATGCCGCTATATGCAAACCAAATTTTGAATACTAAAACCTCTTTATTTTGCAAAACCATAACTCTATGTCATTCCGTGTTCTTAGCAACCGTTGTGTTGATTACAATTAAATGTTTACGCTGTCACTAATCGACGAGTCTCTTTTCTCACTGAAAAATCAATGAGGAGTTAAGAAGCACAATGTCGTGAGTACCTACGAAGTCCGAGACAAAGTCCAAGAGCCCGCATCCAAGCACGACAACGTGCAGGCTCGCCGCCCCAGAGACCCAGGCGCCAGCGCCGCGAGCCCCCCATGTCGCAAGAGACGGCTCGCCGGGCCTTAATTGAAATAGCTCGGGAGAAAAATGAGACCTTGCGCGCAGGACTGCAAGAAATTAGGAATTGAATTAAAGCAGTCAAGGAGTTACTGCAAGCAAGGTGAGGAGCATTTTTTTGATTAGTTACCAATTTGATAGAGTCTCCCATTACAAACAAGCAATTCAATTGTGTGTGTGTGTTGAATGTGTACTTATTAGGTTTCTCGATACCTACGACTGCGCTAAAGTTTTTGGAAGAAAATTTGGTATGTAGAAAATATAATGCCTTCGTAAGTCGTTTCATTGTAAAAAACAATTAAAAAGTAAAAAATAATTATGCGCTACCTAGCTGTTGCCCGCGACTTCATCTGCGAAGAATTCGTTTATCTCTATCCCGCGGGGACTATGCTGATTTCCCGCAAAATTAGCCTAAGTTCATTTAGTATAAAGTATCTAGTAATATTTTTTTATCTAAGCGTTGTCGGTGTCGGGGGACCGCTAAGGTTAACATGAAAGTAAATATGTTGTATTTTTTTAAAGTATTAACCTTAGCGGTCCCCCGACACCGACAACGCTTAGATAAAAAAATATTACTAGATACTTTATACTAAATTAACTTAGGCTAATTTTGCGGGAAATCAGCATAGTCCCCGCGGGATAGAGATAAACGAATTCTTCGCAGATGAAGTCGCGGCAACAGCTAGGTAGCGCATAATTATTTTTTACTTTTTAATTGTCTTTTCAAGCAGCGTTTTTTTCGGGCGTTTTTATTTTTATTTTTGCTGGCGTTTTTTACGTCGGGGGTTTTTAAATTTTAAATTTAAGTTTTTATTTTATGTTTTTTAAACTTTGATATATATTTTTTTAAACTGTACTAGTGTGTTGGATATCCTGGCTGCAGCATCAGCTCATCTTGTTGCCACCATTGCATTGTATGTAGAATCAAATACTGATCAAAAGGAATCAAACACGACATATCTGCTATTATTTTTCCAAGAGTATACTAGTGTGCTGCATATCCTGGCTGCAGCATCAGCTCGTCGTGTTGCCGCCACTGCATTGTATGTAGAATCAATTACTGATCAAAAGGAATTAAACACGACATATCTGCTATTATTTTTTCAAGAGTATACTGGTGTGCTGAATATCCTGACTGCAGCATCAGCTCGTCGTGTTGCCAACACTGCATTGTATGTAGAATCAATTACTGATCAAAACGAATCCAAACACGACATATGTGCTATTATGTTTTATAGAGTGTACTAGTGTGCTGGATATCCTGGCTGCAGCATCAGCTCATCGTGTTGCCACCATTGCATTGTATGTAGAATCAAATACTGATCAAAAGGAATTAAACACGACATATCTGCTATTATTTTTCAAGAGTATACTGGTGTGCTGAATATCCTGGCTGCAGCATCAGCTCGTCGTGTTGCCACCACTGCATTGTATGTAGAATCAATTACTGATCAAAACGAATCCAAACACGACATATGTGCTATTATTTTTTATAGAGTGTACTATTGTGCTAGATATCCTGGCTGCAGCATCAGCTCATCCTGTTGCCACCATTGCATTGTTTGTAGAATCAAATACTGATCAAAACGAACCCAAACACGATATATCTGCTATAGTTTTATTAAGAGTGTACCTACTAGTGTTCTGGATATCCTGGCTGCAGCATCAGGCCGAGAATTCCATAATCTTGCATAGCTATATAGCATACATGGGTGTTTCAAATTTTAGGTCCCAAATATGTTTGAAAGTAAAGTAAATATCCATTATGCGTCTAAGATTCCTACCGCAGCGAACAAAAGATCTGTGATCTTGAAACGGCTGAACGAAAGTCGGTCACTCATGTTTTTTTTATGTAAGTACCATGTTTTTTTTTTGTTTTAGGTTAACAGTTCCAGAACTGCCCCCAACGCCAAATTTAAATCTACCATAACCATATAATTTCAAGATAAGGTAGCCTGAATTGTCTTAACAGGTTCTCTAAAAATCTATCTAAATTCTCGTTGATAAATTGACTCGAATTCAGTTTCTAATATAAAGTTAAATGGTCAAACTGTTGAATTTGTAAAATCAACAATATTTTTAGGAATAACGCTCGATGCTAACCGATGTGGCGACGGCACGGTTGGTGTATTTTGCTTACTTTAATAGCATTATTTCGTACGGCCTTATTTTATGGGATCTGCTGCAGACATTGAGTAAATTTTTATCTTACCAAAGAGAGCAATTAGAGCAATTTATAATTTGAAGACGCGTGAATCTTCTTTTAAGGAAACAGGTTTCCTAACCCTGCCGTCGCATTATGTTTTTGAAATAATCATTTATGTAAGGAAGAACATATGTGATTTTCCCACTAACGTCGATAACCCAAAGGCTACTAGAAACACAGGGAATAATAAATAAGTAAGTAAGTAAGTAATCATTTATTGCATATAAAGTAGGGTTTACAGGAGGGCTGATACATGAAAAGAACATACAAACATTCTTGCAAAAGAAAAACCAACAGTGAAAAACAATAACAATGGTAGCAAGTTCATGAACGTACATTATTAACAGCTCTTCATACACAATACTTTTCACTGGCTCCTACACTAGGCGAGGCCTGTCCCGTAGGTAGCCAATTCCGAGAGAGTGAATACATAGTGACAACATCTCAAACGTTCCGCTAGAGGCGCTGTTCGTGTTTCCATACAAATTGAGATTCTAACGCGAACGCGATCGAGACGTATTTTGTAACCGAAAACTTACACTAAGGGTACTGGCTAGAGGCTTGACGTTAATAATAAATAACTCATACACTTTACATTACATTTATACGTCTGCGGGGTCTTAAACATAATAAGTGTTAACAAAAAATCGTTTTAGGTTTAGGTATTTATTTATATCATCGTGAGAAATGCAACACAAGGATTATCTCCCTTCCCATAATCAGCGAACAAGGCGATTCCTTATGGCTGTACCGAGTCGCAGTTGTGGGTTGCTTCTTTCCGTCTCATCAATGACAACTGCGTCCTCGAGCAGCGGCTCGGTAGCCGCCTGCTGCAGACGGCGATTGTGGTATCGAGGCAAGGGTCCCAAATCTTAAATGGGCAGATTTGCTGTATTGCAAATATTGTGCAATATAGCACAAGCATTTATAATTGAGCCAGCAACTTCTGGGCTGTACCTAATTCAACACTCGATGGCCACTAATGCACCGAAAACGAGTTTTAAGAACTCCTAAAGTCCTTTCAACTACGTTTCTGGCGCGAACATGAATGTTAGTGTAGTGACTTTCAGGCGAGTCCTCTGCAGCGTTGGTAATGGGAGTCATCATGTACTTCCTGAGAGGATACCCGGAATCACCTGTAAATACATATTGTTTAATATACTTAAAAACTTTTATAATTTATTTCTGTTCCATTATCAACGGTAGAAAAATTACAAGATGCGATGATGACAAGTCTAGATCGTCTCTTGCGTCGAGAGCACATTTAAACATTATGTCATCAATTAATAATTACTATAATTAATTATTTGGCTTACTTATGTCAAGGCGCCATGTGGGGACTGTAACTTGGTAAGAGCTTAGGTAATGGCTATCTACGCGCGTGACTTTAAACTCTATCATCATTATCCCACCCAGCCTATACATGTCCCACTGCTGAGAACTTGCGAACTTCACACAAACCATTAAATTTTTATGGTATTTTGCCGCCCCCTAAATGTGGCGCCCGGGGGCTCTTCAACTGTCCACCTAACTACTTCTGCTGTTGACTGTACATGCTAACAGATAAAAGGTTTACTTACAGGGTTCTTGTCTCATTCCTCTCTTCCAGAGTAGAAGGGAAGACAATATACTTCCTCCTCATTTGAGGAGTATTTAAACAGGCTGTTATTTGCGCAACAACAGAAGATACTGTTTGCTGCGCCAAAGAATGAGCACCTATATCACCTAGGTCTTTGATACGACCCGACAGCATATAACGACAGCGTAGTCAATACCTACAATAATCAAGTATTTCGAATAAGTACTTTTGCCAAAGCATAACCTAGTTAAAGTTACAAATGTGCATATACGTAAGGCGTAATGAAGCTAATAATTATGAGTTTACCTTCGTCTCTAGATCTAAGTCAGTAGACCTCACAGGTTCTTTGAGCAATGGCCTTAGCTCCTCACAGAGGTCTAGAGTCAGCTCTTTCGACAGGCGATATCTTCGAATGAACTCTAAATCCCCGAGTTCAAACGGATTGTTTTCCTTGCGATTACGCCTAATTTTTTTTTCGCCCTGTATTCTCCATGAGATCGCATTCCAAAAATTCCAAAAATAATAATTCCTTCGACATCTGAAAAACTACCGACAACTGTGTTTTAACAGCTTGCGGATTTTTCCATGTTGAACTAACACGCTATGCACTAGAAAATTGATTATTTACATACTAAAGTTGTTATTTGCACCGTGAAACACTGAATTCGTTTTATTTCATTAGTTGAAGTTGAAGCGATCCAAAAGAATTGACAGAATGAGTAACTTATACTGAATCGCTAAATTTGACACTGAAGCGATTCAATTCCCACTCAAGTTAAGCGTCATGGTACGAAAACCGCTTGAAGTGAGTGAATTAAAATGTCTGTATTGCTGTCGCTGAACCGTGCTTGAACTGAATCGCAAAAGTAACGTCGTGGTACGAAATAGCGATGCAGTTCAGTTTAGAGCCTAAACTGAATCGCATTAAGAGAGCGTGGTAGGGCCCCAGAACGACAGAGTTACTTTCGCATTTATAATATTAGTATGGATGTTCTTTTATTTTATTCGAAGAAACATTTTTCTTAGTTTTATATTTTCGCTAGACAATTTTCCACCCTCCTTTTACCCATTAAAAGTTTTTTTTTTTAAATGGTGTGTTACATATTCTTTTTATTATGTTCAAAAGACATTCATTAAAAATTCAGTTTCAAAAACAATGTTTTTCTTATGTAAATTTTCATCCCCCTTTTAAACTTTTTAGGGGTAGAATTATCAAAAAATGCGAAATATGAGAAATGAGTTAAGTAGTTAAAACGAGTTCTTTTATTTATCTTCATTTCAATGTTCATTAAGTTTCAAAATCTAACCCTAAAATAAAAGTTACCTTCTACCTCCCCCCCCTTTTTCACCTCCATAGTTTTCAAAACCAATTATATTAGTGTTCTTTCATTTGTCTTTAAAACTACACGCACATTCATCATATTACTACATTCGAATAACATTTTTTCCGTACTAATTTCCTCCCCCGTTTTAACCCCTTAGAGAGAATTTCCAAAATAAGTGAAACACGTGTTTGTTCATTTCCGTTTCAGAACCATTTCACAAAGTTTTATAATGATATCTTCAATATTAAAATTTTTCCCATACAAACTTTCGCCAACCCCCCCCCCTTTTTATTCTTTAAGGGTAGAATTTTCAAATATGGCAAAATACATGTTCACTTATATTTTTTTAAAGAATGTTTTTCGCAAATTTCATAATCACAACTGTAGAAATAAAAAATTTACATACTAACGTTCTCCCCCCCTTTTCACCCCTTTAGGGGATGAATTTCGAAAAATCCTTTCTTATCTCATGTAAATGTCGTAAAAAGAAACATCTCTGCAAGATTTCAGCTTTCTAGGTTCAAGGGTTTGGGCTGGGTGTTGATGAGTCAGTGATGTATCAGGACTTTCATTTTTATATAGAGAAAAAAAAGAAAAGATAGAAGATAAATTTAAAATATAAAAATAACGAAGTTTCACAAAGCGTGGAAGAATTTTTATGGGATAAAATTGGGTTATAGCTAAGTTTTAAAGATGTAAATAAAACGTTGGCTGAATTGAAACCTCTTTAGTCTGAAATGACGTACCTACTAACTTTGTAAAACTAAAGTCATTACTCCCTCGGGGAGAAAAATTATACGTAAATCCATAGTTCCCGCGGGAACAATTGAGGCCATTGTCCTTTAGTATATAGGCATGGCATAACATCATTGACGAGCAAGTGTGATGAAATAGTAGATTGTTCAACGAGAGCATAAAACAAGTCATTTTACCCAAGACGTTCTAGCCACCCGAGCTGGTACGGCGAGGGTGGATAGACACGTCGAGGGAAAAATGGGTTTAATGCTCGAGTTTTACACTGCTTTTCACTTCGATTGCGAGGAGATGAAACAGCAACAGTGGAAACATTTTTCACTTATTATACCACTTATTTTTCATGCATTGCTAATATAATTATAAATATTTAGTTTTATTGATTTATATGATTGATTGATTTTAGTTTCATATAAATTAAAAATTATTAAAAATAATTAGAAACTTTTTTGTTTGTGGCTGTTAACACCTGATTGCCTTGGTCTTAGACGAAGATTTTACTTTATGCACTAGAGCATAAAAAGTCATTTTAAGTCGCCTAGATCCAGCATAAACACGAACTTTACTAGCATGAGAAGTGAAAAAGTTATTAGATTACTAACTATTGCGAGTAACGGTAGACTTAATTTTAAATTCGTGTTGCCGTTATTATTTACGTTGTGTCAAATCCCTGAATGTGCGCATCACTACATTTCTGCTTTCTGCTTTTCCCAAAATGCTGTAACTCCGTTCTGATTGTGAACCATGGCACATCATCATCACTCCTAGCAGCAGTACTTCACGCTTTGCTTCGGCACGGGTTACAATCAGCGGAGTGTCCGGCTACGTTGTGAACACGGTGTACCTATTCTTAGGGGGCTACACTCGGGGTACCGGTACCACAGAAGATCTCGGGGTCGGCGCGTTTCGACTGCTGCGCTGGTGCTCTTCTTCACGACGGGCGTCGCCGGGCATCAGGGGAGTACTGCGCGAAAGGGGAAGTAACTATAACAACAGAATTTACGTCCTTTAAAAAACCGATTAATTAACGTAATTTAGTTAACGGTATTATTCGTAGCCGGCACCTTTTGGCTGTTATGAATTTTAATTTTTGAACGTTCTTTAACAGTCACCTTTTGACTGGTGGGGCGTTATTGAGTAAATTTTTCTATTCTTAAAACAAGGAACCATGGCCGTATAATTCTAATTTAGTTTAATTTAAATATTGAATCGGTATAGTTTAAGTTTAATATTATTATAATTTTAATGTTACTTTTAAATAAATTTTACTTAATTTGATCATTTTGGTTTCATTTAGTCTTACATACGAGAGGTGACAAGTGGCTAGAAAACAATATCCTGGTGGTCTTTTTAGAAATAAGTTTATTTACAATTAAGTTACTAAACTAACACGTACAGGAGTATGTACGATTACCTTCCTCGTTACGTAAAACACGACCCTCGCCCGTGTACAGTACAACACTAATTAATGGGAACACCTACAAATTGGCACGTTAATTGCAGTTTACTCATTTATGTTGTTTTACTGAATTTATATTGCACACAGCTCATCGAGGTATAAGTATGAAGATAAATTGAATGTTTTGTTCGGTCTTTAATGAGTGAATCACACTTAATAATGGGTTGAAATATGAACGTTATATTACGTTACGTTGACAAATAACGAATAAAATATTAGTAAATGACCAAAAAGCTATCTAATTAAATAAAGTCTGAAATGTTTTTGCAGCAGCCGACTTATTATAATGATTTAAAAAAACACTTCTTCATATCTCTCCACCGTAGACAGGCAGATACTCGTACTTATCTTTTTATTATTATTATTATTTATAATGCACAGGCAGCTTATAGCATTGTTCACTTGTTTAATTGTCTTCAAAGTACTTATCAAGTTTGTTTTGAAAAAACAAATGAAAAATAAATGATTAATTATTAAGACATATTTTAAATCTCGCACAAAAAAATTCACGTTGTTCCTGAAATGCAAATACAATTCACTTAGCATAAAGTTTCAGATAAGTAGCACCCGATGTAACACATTAACCTTTTACTACACTGACCTCACAGTTGCAACCTACGAATATGCTGCAACGCGTCCATTTTACTTAGAACCCTATCAAAGGTATGTTACTCACTATTACTTCTCAGTTCTACTTCACGAAAGCGAGGCCAAGTTACACTGGAAGGAACGAGAGAGAGGTGGTACAAATTATGAGAAAGCATTTGTCAAAGTCCTGCTTGCACCGATCGTAACATCAGTTATTTACATCCTTCATGTTAGGTAAGGTCTATCTAGTTTACATAGTTGTTAAATTAATTCTTTGCACTATGTACAACCTAGTACATATTATTTACTTATTTATTTTATTTATTAAGAACTACGTTTGTTTTATAAAAAGTGGTGGGATACAATTGGCTTCCCACTCCTTTATTTTCCACAAGATAGTCGTCCACAGCCAAAAAGACGTTGAAATATAGTTTTCTCAAACATGCTCGGAAATGTATGCGTTAATGTCACGAAATGGAGACATGAAGTTTCTCATTTATGGATCCCTACACCTCCCTACATAACTTCTTGGCCTAGGCCATGAAGTATGTATGAAAATCCATTATTGTCCGCTGCTCTAACTTTTTAATTTTGCTTACTAACATTAAACTGACAAAGGAAAAATTACGAACAGCCAACCACCACTACTCTGTAGCATTTGCGATACTGCGATGCGATGCGATGCGATGCGATGCGATGCGATGCGAAGCGATGCGAAGCGATGCGAAGCGATGCGAAGCGATGCGAAGCGATGCGAAGCGATGCGAAGCGATGCGAAGCGATGCGAAGCGATGCGAAGCGATGCGAAGCGATGCGAAGCGATGCGAAGCGATGCGAAGCGATGCGAAGCGATGCGAAGCGATGCGATTCGAAGCGATGCGAAGCGATGCGATGCGAAGCGATGCGATGCGAAACGATGCGATGCGAAACGATACGATGCGATGCGAAGCGATGCGATGCGATTCGAAGCGATGCGATGCGATGCGATGGATGGATGGATGGATGGATGAAATATTTCCTCACATTGTTTGAGAAAAGCACTATACAAGCCTCGGCCAGAACAGGGAATGCTCATCTCTATCAATCAATCAATCCCTTACTTCATGGCCTCTGCAGTAATGTACTATTAATACACTGTATATTAACAAATAATAAAAATCCGTTGAACAGGAGTCAGTCATAGGTAAAACAGAAAATTTTGTAAACAAAATTAAGTCCTACTACCCTTCCGGGGCATATGGTCTAGAATATCAAAATGTCCAGGGTATCATACCTCTAATGTCTTCGTATACAAAATGTCTTAAGCGTTAAATTTGTCAATTAGACAAAATTACCATAGTATCGAAATAATGAAAATATCAATAAACATGGCTGGAATATCACAAAGACCAATAAGTTATTTACTTTAATTTTATTCCAGAAAGTTTCAAGCATCGACCACACTGTTACCCAAAAAACGCTGACACCATAAATACAATGACATGACTTGCCCGTCACAATTTTTACGCATACCAACCAAACGACCATTAACGCTGCGTATACCTAAAACTCGGAATCATCGTTCATGGTGCACTAATGTATCTTGAGCAGCGGTGAGTTCGATCCTGTATATACATAAGGACACCTGTATCATAGATAGTACCGAAATAATATAGATGCTTACTCAATTAAATTTCGGTGTTTTATTGTAAATTATATACCTACCGTATGTAACAGAACGAAAGGCAATGAAAGAGGCCCATTCATGTTTAGACGATACATATGATTAAAAATTTACCTAGCATCTTCCCTAGCGTTTTCTCAGAGATAAGATCAAGCTAGATCGATTCGTCATCCCCGAAAACCCCTACATACCAAATTTCATCGAAATCGTTGGAGCCGTTTCCGAGATCCCCGAAATATATATACATAATATACAAGAAATGCTCGTTTAAAGATATGCATATATATTATATGCATAATGAATATCTGTCTACCATAATATTAATAATTATTTTAACTATTATTATTTTGTATAATATTCTAGCCAATTAAGATTTCACTGAAACTTCTAACATTTGAATACAGTTTCCGACGTTTCCCAAAAGTATCACAGAACCCTCGTAACTACCATCGGAAAGGTATTACGCCACATGCCACGGGTTTAATTCATTTAGCACCCGAGCCCATGAATACCCTTAATTTAGAGATACATTTAGTGTGAAAGACAAGACAAGTATTAGTTATTGATACTGAATTACATTCTTCAATTCCTCATGACATGACGCAATGTTTTTCTTATTACGAGTATCTTTGAAGGTAGTTTTCTAGCTTCTGAAATATTTTTTTACTGAAAAAATTGATGTGATAGTCGAAACCTAAGGTTTTCATACAGATCCTTCTTTGCAGGAAATAGCCCGTACCTACAGCAAATATTAATATGAAATGCCATTTAGGAAAAAAAGTTTAAATGTTTTCATTATGTCTATACAAATATCGTGAAAACTTATTGACCTACTTAGCTGGTGTTTCTATATGTTTAAAGCGCAAAACTAATATGATATGGGTGAGCTTGTAAGTTTTGGTAGGCAGCCCGTGGGAGACTGGACCTCCGTGAAATACAGTACCCTTGAGAACGATCTACTGACAAATGGATTTTAATACATTTACGGAACTCTTTCTATTCCATTTCTATGCAGAAACCGTTGTCTTCCTTCCCTTTTAGCTAAAAGAAAAGTTTTTGTGTTGCAATACTTATTCTTGTCACTGTGGTTATTTATTTATTGTCATGTTTCAGAGACGTCGTTATAATTGAAGTTTAATTAGGTAAATAGGTAAATGAAAATCTCAGTAAAAAAAATCTATTAGGTTAATTTATATAATAAAACTGATATTTACATCTTGTGTCGAGGACACGGATAGGGGTAGCTAAGCGGAAGCATAAAGCATCTAACGTCGACAAATCCGCTTGTACTAGGTAAATTGCATTTATTTTTGCCAGGCAAATTAATAAATACGGTAACTCGCGAAGAGGGGCGTCCACGCAACCTTTTCACAGTTGAACAAAACTAGGACCCTGCAAGCGGGCAATGCACCTACCGCTAGGGCTGTTGCGTTGATAAACGAGTTCCTCACACAGATCCGGGAGGCCGACGTATTTGCACTTGTATTTTGTAGTTATAAGTTTACTCGCTTGTGGACGTTTTGGTCTTCACTGTAAGTCTACAAGAGAATCTTTCTTTATACATAAATAAAAACGAGTTTTTAAGAAACATAGCTCAGTTGTTTAGGTATTTTTAAAGCCAGGATATGATTTTTATTTTGTCGTGACTTAACTTATATGACAGCTTAACGCCGCTTCAAATTATAGTTTTGCCTTTACGTGACACACCGTAGACTAGGATCAAAACATTCGTAACATTATTGCTGTTTCCGATGATTCCAGAGAAAAACTTATGATTTATGATAGCTATAATCGCAAATAATACTATTTAGATAGCGAACAGCGGTCCATTTTCGGGTAAGTTGACAAAGCCTCAATTTATTAGGCACACCTACTCAACAAGGTAATACTCGTAAGCTTATCGTATCACTGTGAATTAATACGAAATCAGAAAAGTCTTAGTTTCGGGAACCCTCATAACATTATAGAACAAAAAAATTATTGAGTTTTAACTTTGGTTAACTATTTTTAACCGACTTCAAAAAAGGGAAGGTTCTCAATTCGAGATGTCTTTATTTTTGTATGTTTGTTACCGAATTTTAAAATTCTTTTTTACTACTAAATGACATACTTTCGAGGTGGTCCCATTGACACCAAGTCAGGATCTGATAATGGGATCTTAGAGAAATTGAGGGCAACCCTCGAATTTTTAAAGCACACCTAGAGCGGTTTTGGCATTTTTAACATCAAGTCAAGTACAAGTCAGTTACATTCAGTTACATTGGTGAACTGGACCCTGATAAGGAAGACCGTAGATACCGGTACTCTGTTCTAAAATTATATAGGTAACTGCTGTGTTTGAGCTTAATGGAATCGTTGTGTGATGCACTTTGGCTACAAATCACTAAAAAATATGAAAAAAAAAATGAAGGAAAAATGGAACCGACTTCAAAAACGTTGAAAATAATTTTCTACCAGTTTGAAGTCGGTGCCTCAGCACGAGCCAGCAGGAGTGATTGAAGCCCATTAATAGTACGTAGGTGAGGTACCTGTTCTGGTATCTGTTGAATTGAAAATTGTTTTCAATTCAAGAGATATTACTATCATGCTTTTAAACAATAGTAATTAATGTTACTAACAATTAACTTTCTGTAGATAGGTTAACTTAATTTAAAACTAATAATAATTCTTTGACTTCTTTACTTTGATGATTTAATTAATGATAATACCTGAATATATTTTTTTATATTGTGTTATATAAATCGTCAAAATGAAAAAGTAATATATTTGTAACTTACATTCAACCCATTATCTTGCAAATAAAACCATTACATTTCATTTCACAAAATGGAGATAGATTAAAAATTACTATCAGAAAAGATATTCACTGCAATTGGACTATCTCCTTCGGTTCCAAATAGCGCTGCGAACTCAACAGAACTTAATCTCGCTAGTTTACACCAGATAAAACTTGTTCTATGAACTCGAGGTACAACACGAATTCGTTCCACGAAAACTTTGGTTGGCTGTTAATTTCATTGTTTCATTGTGTATTGTGGCGATGAATTGTGACGTAGTTATGGAAATTTGTAGATTTGTGCAATTGATTGCGGTTTGTTTAGCAATTTTCAATTTTGTAATTTGGAAAATCACTCCTGTTTTCAGATAATATAGTAGATTACAGTTATTATCTGTTAATCTGTTGAACTAAGTATGCTGATATTATAATAACAATATATAATTAAGTGATTAGAATGACAAGAAGGAATTATATTTCTGCTTTTAAGCAGTTGTAAATGTGTGTTGTAAACATACCTTTACAAAAGATTGTAAGACAGACCGTAATGGCACTACATACGTAGTTATAGATTTGTGCAATTGATTGCGGTTTGTTTAGCAATTTTCAATTTTGTAATTTGGAAAATCACTCCTGTTTTCAGATAATAAGATAATATAGTAGATTACGGTTATTACCTGTTAATCTGTTGAACTGAGTATGTTGATATTATAATAACAATATATAATTAAGTGATTAGAATGACTAGAAGGAATTATACTTCTGCTTTTAAGGAGTTGCAAATGTGTGTGGTAAACATACCTTTACAAAAGATTGTAAGAGACCGTGGTAATGGTAGTACAATGCACACATAGACATATTATTATGTTCGGCTAGCGTTACTATCAGTGCACACAAAAAACGTATAAAACGAGAAACATAAATGCACAGGAAATCGTGATGATATTAATATTACAAATCTGTTAAGTGAAATGAAGTAGAAGTTTTGTACTAATATGAACCCAATTCAACAGATATTTGACGAAATGGTAAAAAAAAATTAGAGTGTAACCCTTATGTATCAGCATGTGATATACCAAAATGTAAACACTGTGCTTGGTGTGAATTCAAGAAACGGCTCTTGGTATGACGTGTAAATAAATAGCCATTTTTTAAGGATGGCGGAAGACCGAGAGCCCGCTTGTACCAAATGTATTTTCCAAAAGTGCAGAAGCACTCACCTGGTTAGGGCTCCGGCCGATGCTGATAAGCGGGGATTCTTGCGATGCGGTTGCGACTTGATCTTCAGTATTTGTCTATAATTAAAGTATTATTTTGCTGCGATGCGGTTATAACACGGCATAAACGAAAAAAAAACGTATGAGTTGAATGACAACACTGACATGAAGAAAGTTCTTCTTCTTCCTTGTGCCAGAGAGCACCCCTGCACTGCATAAGGCCGAAAAAGGTTTTAGTGCGCGAACAAAGAGCAGTGGTTTAACACGAGGAGAGGAGATTTAGCAAAAGCTTTCGACACGGTATCGTTTCGGATTCTGCTCAGGAAATTAAAATATTTAGGTATTCGAGGTGTTCCGCTATCCTGGTTTGAAAGCTATCTCTCTGAGAGAAAACAACTTGTCAAGGGGGGACCCTATAAATCTCTACGGAACAAATTAATTTCGGCGCACCGCAGGGTAGCATTCTCAGCCCTATGCTTTTCATAATTTATATGAATGACATACTCAATCTCGAAATAAAAAAGTCTGATATAATCTGTTATGCTGACGACATCGTGATTCTTTTTAATGATCAAAACTGGGAAAATACTGTAGCTGCTACAGAAAAGGGATTGAAACCTTAATCTGACTGATTTTTGCAAAACTTTTGACTATTAATTACAATAAAACTAAATTTCTCTGCTTTCACAAAACCGCTTCTTTGAAACCTTCCTTTCATCCTGACATAAAAATTCACTCATGTACTGAATTTTCTTCAAACCTTTGTGATTGCAATTCTATTCATCGCACCAACGTCGTCAAATGCCTAGGCCTTTTTGTAGACCAAAATCTAAATTTTAAACACCATATCCATAAACTTTTCACCAGAATCAGAAAATCCATACCAATTTTCAAGAAATTACGCCATTCAGCAAAATAGGATTTTTTTCAAATTGTTTTACACTTCACTTTGTCAATCAGTTATCAGCAACTGTATCGAAGTGTGGGGCAGTGCGGCGCGGTCCACTATGCTGGAGATCGAAGGAGCACAACGCTCTTTGTCAAAAGTGATGCTTAAACGTCCCTTTCGTTTCCCAACTGTAGATCTCTGCCCAAGCAGATGTACTAACTGTTAGACAACTCTTCCTTAGAATTTCTCTTTTCACTTCAAAAACGTGTTTTCAAGTTACCAGTTCCAAAAGTTTTTTCTGCTTTTGTCAAACGTTTTGGAGAGCACATAAGGATTTCTACTTATAACAAAATTCTAAACTATTGTAACCTAAAAGGCTGTACCTTAAATAAAGCAAAAGAAAACTTTTGAAACTACTGCATTCCATGAGTTACGATGATACTGAAGCAATTTTAGATGCGATTTCTAAAGCACTTTGTTACCTATATTCATGCGATCTAACTACCTTATTGTGATACCTTTAAGTAAGTTTTACTGCTAAACTAAGGTCTTGTTTCCTAGTTAAGCCAGTTATAACCAAAATTAATTATCTTATGTAATTTTAACTGGTTCCCTGCGTTACATACAGGCAAAGCCTACTGCAGGGATTTGAAAAATTTCAGGATGGTAGTAAGTATATCAAACTTTCAAGGCTATAATGGCTAAGTTTTCTTGAGAATTATTAGTAGCTTAAGAGTAAATAGTAGCCTAAGCTATAAAATATACCTAAACTTGGAAGTTTCCGTATAAAATACGAAATCCTTAGAAAAATATTACTTATTTTTTTCGTAATGGCTACGGAACTCTATTTTGGGCGTGTCCGACACGCTCTTGGCCGGTTTTTGTAAGCTTACATCGCACTCTCAAATGTCCACGGAAAACTTGCAAGGATCCCGTCAATTTGTTTTTTTTTTATTTCTTAATTTTTTTTGGCAGTTAGTAGCCAGTAGCAGATATTTTTACCCGCGATCTGTCAAATTTCGGATGGGCGCCAGGTTGGCCAACTAAACACACAGTTTTTTTTTAAATATACGGCTACTTACTGTTTTTGGTAGGATTGGTAGCAACAATTTTTTGTATGCAATCTGTCAAATTTCATAAGACCGTCAGTTTGAGCAACCTAACACTAGATTTTTTTTTACACTATGCAGGCTAATTTTATAGCAAAAATACTTGTGCTACCTTTTTGGTGGTGCAATTAAAAAAAAAGCTAAAACAATGCGATAAAGGATTTTCATACATTTTTCTGCTCTAGAGCAGAAAAGGCCCGCTTTCTACTGGGTATTTAGTGCTGTTATGATGAAATAAAAGCATAGTTGAAAGAAATAGTACATTACTGTAGAGGCCGGGAAGTAGGGGGTTGCCGGCCAAGCAGATATAGACGGCCGAGCGTACCGAGGATAGGTATGCGAGGCCGGCAACCCCAGGTTCCGGCCGAGGCTTGTATAGTGCTTTTCTCAAACATTACATGAAATAAAATAAAAAAAAAAACAAGAAATGAAGCTGGCGGGACGCTAGTCTGGTCGCGGTGTTGTGTACGCGCGTGTCGCGGTGGCTGCTGGCGGTGCTGCTGTGCGTGCTGTGGTGTTGCTGTGTTTGGGCCGCGTGCGTGTCGCAGAACTCGCAGAGCGCGCGTTCAATCAAACAAAAGACGGTCGCATTGCCGGCCAGCGGCCCGCAAGGTTGCATGAAATCTCTTTGCAGCAGGCCGCTAGAGTGACCGCGCGCACGCAGCTGAGCCACAGCGCCTGCAGCGCGATACTTATCGGCCTATTTATTATTAGTAACAAAACGTCAATATTTCATGTCACGTTTGAGAAATAGTAGATTATTGTCGTGGCCTGGAAGTAGGCAATTGCTGGCTGAGTATGAGTATTAAACGGACGAGCTTGCGAGTCCGTTTAACTAATACAAAGCCAGCAATTGCTATTCCAGCCGAGACTAATATAAAGCTTTTCTCAAAAATGGTGAATAATTCTGAAATAGAATAAACTTTTTCTCAAAATCTATATACATATAATAAAGCTGAAGAGGGTCGAAAGTCTGTACATGGAAGATATTCGACAAAAAGTTGGCTGGGGATACTTAGAATCGATAACAGAACACGTTTCAATAGTTTTTAGAATTTTTGTCTGTTTGTCTGTTTGTCTGTTTATCTGTTTGTCGTTTATTTGACCGCGCATCACGTGAGAACGGCTGAACAGATTTTTACGCAAACTTTACTAATCCGACGAGAAAATCCCCGGCCAGGTTATAGGCTATAAAAATTTGACCCTTAGGGTATAAAAATTCAACCCTTAAAAGTGGAGGTAGCTGCTACATTCGATTGAGTTAAGTTTCCACCTTCAAGTTTTCAGATACGTGCTATGACTATCAAGTACCCTGATAAACTAACAGATGGCGCTGAAATTAATAACGTTGTGACTCGAACTGAGGAAGGATTTTGCCAATTTAATTGAAAAATTTAATTGATTTAACAATACGACCAAAATTAAACGACAATAAAATAATTGCCACACATTCCAGTGCCATCTTTTGGAGAGCTGGGTAAACAGTAAGTAATGGAGTAAACTAATAAGAAAGAGTTTACTTAGTTATACTAAAGAAAAACTAATAGTACTACCGTATATGGTTGCACTTAGTTTTTTTAGCATTTGAAAAAGGGTTGTACAAAAAAAACAGTTACTATTACTTATGATACCAAAAGCATGTAAATTATCATTATATCCTTGCTAATTGTTACTATTTGCTGTGACTTATTTTTCAAAAGTTTTTTTCAATAAAAAAACAAATCAAGATCTCTTGCCTTCTTTCTAATGCTAAAAAAAGAAGTATAAGTAATGGTAAACTCAACATACATATCAACACGCGTACGTGTATAATTGCATAATGTATACATCTATCTTCTATCTATACAAAAGTTGGCTGGGGATACTTAGAATCGATAACAGAACACGTTCCAAATAGTTTTTAGAATTTTTGTCTGTTTATCTGTTTATTTGACCACGCATCACCGTGAAAACGGCTGAACGGATTTTCATGCAAACTTTACTAATTTGTCGAGAAAATCGGTCAGCTGGTTAAAGACTTTAAAAATACTACCCCTAAAAGAGGGGGTTTTGGTAGCCGCTACTCTCGATTGAGTTAAGTTTGCACCTGTATCTTATGACGCTACTTAGGAAGGAGGTGCAGACTTATTTTCAAGTGTTGTACGACTATCGAGTACCCTGCTACACTAACAGATAGCGCTGATTTTGCCAAATTAACTAAGTTTAGAAGAGGGGGTACGGATATCAAGAAATTTAACTGAATAGGTAATTGATTAAATAATACAACAACATTAAACGACAATAAATTAATTGCCACACATTTCGCAGTGCCATCTTATGGGGAACTATGAAACAAACGAGTTAACATAGTTACGTAGTAATTACATCAACACTCATATTCAACACGCGTATAATTTAATAGAAAAATGTCATGAATTATTCCTAATTTAATTATATCCGGAATACGGAAATTCGTCACTGACATAGCTCGAAAAATTATATGCAAGTTGCAGTGGCAATTGGCAGGCCACATCGCTCGAAGAACAGATATCCGTTGGGGGAGAAGTCCTCGAGGAGCGGCGACCGGAAGACGAAGCGTTGGCAGGCCTCCCTCCAGGTGGAATGACGACATCGTGAGACTTGCGGGAAACCGGTGGATGCAAGTGGCGAGTTGTCGTTCATTGTAATTTATTTGTATTGTAATAATATTGATTATATGTATGTTCGTCTGTAAGGTATTTATTGTATGGGGCAAGTTGCCCGAAATAAATGGATTTATTACGAGTATTATTATTATTGTGGCGTTTTAAGGGGTAGGCCTTTGTCCAGCAAAGGATCTCTTCCGGCTGATGATGAAAAATTATATCGCATCCATATTCATACGCATTGCCTCTTTAAGGCACTTAATAATGGTCACGAAGGTGAGTACTTCAAAAAAACATTTTTCTCTTTCTTTTGCGGAGTAAATTTCAAACGATTTCGGAATTGGGACTCGCATTTTATAGGCGTTACCATGCCTTCCCGAAAAAAAAGAAAACTTTCGCGAAAGTCTCGCAGCGCATTAAGACCACAGGGGCACGGTCTCAGGAGTCTGAAGAAGACCGCGATGGGAGACTCATTGGCGCTCTAGCCAGGCAGGCCACTTCGCTTTCGGCTGAAACGGCAAGCCAGCGCGAGGCTGGGTTGCGATCCCAAAGACATGTACGCAATGTTTGAGATCACTATATCTAGGAAAATAGTAAGCGAAGAATAAAAATGTTATTTCTTGAGCAATATAGATGTGAAACTTGGTGATCATGATCAGATTTTTCAGTTGATTGTTAGCCGTAGTTTGAAGGGATTTTTCGCAAATTCCACGAAAATGGCCAATGCGGAAAAATAACTTTATTCCTTTCGAGTATTGTGTAAATATAAAAATCTACGCAGACGAAGTCGCGGGCAAAAGCTAGTATATTATAAAATTTTATTTTATTCCAATATTTTTCTTATGCTTTCCCGCCCTTTTTTCATTAAAAATAAACTGCAGGTGTATTTTTCCACCGAAAACACCACAAGCTATTTCAGACCCAATAGAAAAAGTCCGGAGTTCCAACAAAATATCTGATACCGGCCATTAGACTTGGCTGTATAGGTACGACTTGTGCCAACATTCCCATGGCCTTTTTAACTTTAAAATAAAAATGTGACTGATTGCAGGCGCGCTAATTTATTATTGTCGAGCTACCGCGCCTGCAATCTTTTTGACTTTTTAATTTTTCGCTGACCATAAACTATGCACTTCACCTTCTGATATGTAAAGAATAATGTCAACTTTTACGGTCATTTTTGAGAATAGTACATTACTGCAGAGGCCATGAAGTAAGGGATTGATGGACGAGTTCGGGGTAGACTGTTCTGGCCGAGGCTTGTATAGTGCTTTTCTCAAACAATGTGAGGAAATATTTCATCCATCCATCCATCCATCCAATCGCATCGCATCACATCGCATCGCATCGCATTGCATCGCATCGCTTCGCATCGTTTCGCATTGCATCGCATCGCTTCGCTTCGCATCGCATCGCATCGCTTCGCATCGCTTCGCATCGCTTCGCAACGTATCGCATCGCATCGCATCGCTTCGCATCGCATCGCATCGCATCATTCGCATCGCAGTATCGCAAATGCTTATAGAGTAGTGGTGGTTGGCTGTTCGTAATTTTTCCTTTGTCAGTTTAATGTTAGTAAGTAAAATTAAAAAGTTAGAGCAGCGGACAATAATGGATTTTCATACATACTTCATGGCCTAGGCCAAGAAGTTATGTAGGGAGGTGGTAGGGAGCCATAAATGAGAAACTTCATGTCTCCATTTCGTGACATTAACGCATACATTTCCGAGCATGTTTGAGAAAAAACATATTTAATGTCAACCTTCATTCATAATCTTACACATGCAGTAAAAAAAATAGCAAAGCAAGCGTTTTAGGAATACGCGATTTGACACAAAACCTCATAAAATTGCATAGCGAATACTTGAAATTTCACGGAGCGTGAAAGGCTTTGAGATCTTATTCACAAGGCCCGATATGTGTTCCAACTGGGCGAGTTCGCATATTTATGAGAAAACTGTGTTTGCCGTGTCAAGATATTATATACGATTACCACGTGGAGAAGCTCAATATCAAACACGTTTATTATTTTTTGTCTTTCATATAAAAAATTGGATTGAAGTATGAATAACAAGAAAAATAATATAAATTAGAGGTTTGTTATGAGCGCTTCTTTCTTGTTGCATATTTTCTTCTAGGGCCAAAATAAAAGCCATGCCGTACTGAGTGATGCTGTTTGTCATTACCTATGACTTTAATCGAATTTAATATACTATAGTATAAAGTATTCGTTATAAAATAAGAAAATATTAGTCATTTTATTTAATTTTTGCATAAAATTATTCCTTAAGGCAAGGCAAGGCAAGGGCTTAAGGCCTCTTTTCTTCTAATTCAATAACCAAATAAGGACTGATTCGAAACGGATTTACCAAATTCGAAACTACTTTTTTATAAGAAATACACATTTATTTCGGCTTAACTTGAAATAAACTAAGAGAATGCATTATTTTAATTATTATTCTCATATTTTCTTTTTATTTTACTTTCTCTCCCACTCCTGTCGTAACTTTTGGCAAAAACCCTTCATTAAACGGGCGACAGTAGTTTCTGTCACCTTCTTGTCGGCTGAATTCCACTTGGCAAGGAAATCCCTTCTTGTCACGTGCTGAATAACCCGTTTTACGCAGGACTCCCTTGATCAGAGCCCAGTTAACCGCTCAATAGGGCGACATTGTGGCACATTAGGGGGATTCATGTCTTTATATGCACTATTTGGATGGCATTACGTTCAAGGCAGCTGAGGGTATCTTTGGCATAGTGAGAAGTCGCAAGGTCCGGCCAGAATAGTGTTGAAGAACTGTGCTTTCGAACAAAAGGTAACAGTCGTTTCTTTAAGCACTCGTTAAATATAAATTTCCTTGTTGACTGTGCCTGTTGTGACATAGGTCCGGCTGCGATCACCGCATTGACGAATGGCTTGCCACACAAGATATTTGGAGCCAAACTTTTCCATTCCGATCGTCGTTTGTGAATCTGGAAGAGTCTCTCCTTCTGCGATCGTATAATACTGATCACCTGGCAGTGTTGAAAAATCAGCCTTGAAATGAAATTTTGGTGCCTAAAAAGTCGTACGATTTACGCGACCTCTTTTTGATGGTTGCTTGTTGTTTCGCCGTAGTTTTGGGCACCTGCGACTTCTTCTTGGTCTTCATACCAGCACGTTTTTTGGCACGTCTTATCATAGATTGGCTCGTACAATTTTTTTCGCTACATCTCGTTCAGATAGATATACTGCGATTCTTGCGATTCGTTTGTATGATATTTCTTTCGAGGTTTGGGTCCCGAGGGCCTCCGTGTTCTTTATTTAATCCTAGGCTTCTGGGCCATGGATAAGGTCTCCAAGTAGGGTTTTATAACTTTATCAACAGTTCTGTGATGGATTTTTAATCGGATTGCTGAGGACCTGGGTTCGATTCCCAGCGCTGGTCTAGTTTTCTGATTTTTCTGCGCATGCATGTTTCAGCTTGTGTTTTTGTGTGAAATATATTATAGATTTCACGGAATGACCGTAAAAGTAACAAAAATTTGGAGTTGAAATAAAAAAATCAAAAAGACTCCAAAAGTAATCTTAATTTGATTGCTTAATAGCGACATCTCATGTTCCTGGTGAGCGGATTGTTCCAAGGGGAGTGTTTGATGTATCTCGATGAGAACAAAAAACATAGATGGCGTTAGTGTCGCTGCTTAAGTGACTAATAAAATGAAAGAAAGCTAGTTGTAATGTAATGTATAAGCCTGAGTAGGAGTAAACGTACCTACAACAATAAGAAAAAAAATAGGAAAAAAAAATGGTTTTATTGAGGCAAACAGAACTTTTCTTTCCTGTCTTTTCTTGTCTTTTCTTGACCTTTACGCACGCACGCGCACACACACACACACACACACACACACACACACACACACACACACACACACACACACACACACACACTTAATAAAAAATATAGGTAGAAGTCTATTTGACGCAATTTTGAACAAAATTCAGAAGCAACCTGGCCATTATCGCTGCCCGATTCTCGAGAAATGCCCCTTATGTGTTCTTTTACACATTTTTTTTCAGCCGATGTCTATATTTTGAGGGTGGAATTGCGTTACGAATTTCTTATTTTCTTAAGATCTTTGAATTTGCAATCGAACTCAGTTGCTAACTTCGTGTTCGAACCAATCTAGATACGCTTCGGATTTACATTGAAATTTAATTAAAGAATCCGAGCATTTAGTTGCACAGACGATTGCTGATTATAAGTTATGATAACGTCATTTCTCCTACAACTAACTTCGTCTTGTTTTCCTATGACCTAGTTTTGAAGGAGGGTGTTCGAGGTGACTGCCAACTTCCCTGTTTCCTTTGCCTAGTTTACTACGTCCCGAGCTTGGGTATAAGTAACGAGGGAAACATCGAGATTGAAAGCAATACACGACTCTGACCATTCGACAAGCAAAACTTATTTCGTTGTAACTATATTTTTTACTCTAAGTAATTACGGAATTTGAAGTAATTAAATATTCCAATTTATTTATTTTTTATCACATATGCACATAAATGGAGACCAACTTACTCCTATTGACAATGACTGTCAACTTCTGGATTTGGTTTATCTAGATATGGTACCTATATGCATGCATAAACGAGATCCGTTGTAGTGGAAGAGAAAAAAAAATTGCAATGAGTCTCCTCTGAACGTGGTTAGAACAAACTTAATGTGAATAAGTAATTGGTATCTTTTTCCATAAAAATAATGAAATTATCGTATAATGATGCAATTTACAGCATACTTCTACATATACGTTTGAAATCTTAGTATACTTATGCATGGTCAAAGATATTTAATACACTTTAGTACTTTATCACTGTACGCATTCTAATAGTTTTATGCAAATGTTCAAACACAAGGTGAAAGTAAATATAAACCATATCTTTGATCTCGACTGAACGTTACTTATGAAAGTGTTATGATATAATGATAGAATTTTAAAAATAATTCTACTAATAGAGCTAGGTTACAAATACCTTATTTACGCTGCGCTGGTTAAGCGAAACAGTTGCAAGGGAACAAAAACGCTTTACACTCGTAGAGGTTTACAAACGAGCTTTAACAAATCACTTAATCAATTAATCCAGCCATTGGCGTCGTAATGTAACTAATAAATTACCCTTTAACATTGCAATAAACTTCTTAGATTAAAATGATTAGGAACAAGTATTGCTATTTATGCTCATGTAAAGTTATTTAAGACGTGACATTAAAATTCGGCCAACGTTCTCAAGCCCCAAGATTTGTATCGTATCTAAATCTTTGGATAGCCACAAGCTATCACATTCAGCATACAGCGAGCAGTTAGTACGGCAATAAAGCAGATATAACCGCAGCTTCAACATAAACTACCTAATTGGCAGTCAACCTTCGTCTCACAGATAACATCGCATTGATATCCCGAGCCAGCTCCGACAGCCGGAGATTCCCGATGGGAGACGAAGTGCCGATAAAATTGGGAGTGCTTTGGTGTTAAAAAAGGGCTAAGGATTTTTGAGTATAACAGTAGACAAGGAAGATATGCAAGTACTCAGTTTTTAAAGCTACTTTACCGAAGAAGTTCATTTTTCACCTTACTAGTTTGAAAGGGCTTTCTTTCTCCTTCGATGTCTGTGTGGGAAAGCGCTTTTTTCCCGTTGAAATGGTAAATATTTTTGAAATTTGGATTGAATCTTTTCATTGATTAGAAAAAAAAACATATTTGACTTGTTCGAAAACAAGGTTCGTCATACATTGTTTAAGTAATATCTATAAACAACGAAATGACACATTAGCCAGCTGTTGTCGATTTACCTATACTTCATTTCCCTTTGTATTTATGTATAAGCACAATCCGCGAGATTCCGGGGTGGGTTGATAGTTAAAAACGTTGTCGTGGCATGTACAGATTTAAGGTCACACCTTTTGGCTTAACTAACGCTCCCGCTACGCAACAACGTTAGTAAGTCCATTGACTTACTATTTACACCTGAGTTTGAGAATCGTGTTTTCTGGTACTTGGACGATATAATTGTCATTTCTAATACCTTTGACGACCATCTCAGTTTATTATCTCGTGTATTAGATAAACTAAAGTACGCTAGACTAACAATTAATTTTGAGAAGTCGTGTTTCTTCCGACGCGAACTTAGATACCTCGGTTATATTGTTGATCACAAGGGTTTACGTACGGATCCCGAAAAAGTTCGAGCCATACTTGATATTCCAACATCTACTTCTAGACGCGAACTAAAGAAATTCTTGGGTACTGCTAGTTGGTACAGACGTTTTGTACCCAATTTTAGCACATTGGCTGCGCCTCTAAACTTGCTCACATCTACCGGTAAAAAAGCACCTCCTTTTAAATGGAACGAAGAGGCTGACTCTGCATTTAGGAATATTAAGCAAGCTCTGGTATCCAGTCCGGTCCTAACTTGCCCGGACTTTACTAAGACTTTCTCGGTGCACGCCGATGCTTCCAATTATGGAATCGGCGCCATGCTGACTCAGGAAGAAAATGGCGTAGAGAGACCTATTGCGTACTTTAGTCGATCTTTGTCAAAGCAGCAGCAGAATTACTCTATCACCGAACGCGAACTGCTCAGTGTTATAGTTTCTTTGGAGCACTGGCGGTGCTATTTGGATAATGGACAAAAGTTTATTATATACACAGACCATTCAGCATTAAAATGGTTTTTAAACTTAGATAACCCTACTGGCAGGCTTGCTCGTTGGAGCGTTCGTTTATCTGCATTTAATTTTGAGATCCGGCATAAAAAGGGTAAAGAGCATGTTGTACCTGATGTTTTGTCGCGCGCAGTGCCGGTCGACATTGTCTATGTACAGTCTAACGACGAGTGGTTTAATAAAATGTATAAAGGTTGCCAGGACGCTCCTGCTTCATTTCCTGACTTTAAAATTGTAAATAATAACTTGTATAAATTTAAGCCAACTAGCTCTATCCTAACCTCTGAATATGATTGGAAACTCGTTATTCCTAAGGAGATGAGGAACGATATTATTAACGAAAATCATGCCCAGCTTACTGCTGGTCACTTCGGTATCTTTAAAACACATAAAAGGCTATCTCTTCGCTATAGCTGGCCTGGCATGTATAGGGACGTTTGTAAATATATTTCTGATTGCGAAACTTGCTTAGCATATAAGTATCAAAATCATCAAACTTTAGGTATTATGGGGAAACCAAAAGAGTGTTGTCGGCCCTTTCAGTGCCTGTCCATTGACTTGGTTGGTCCACTACCAATGACTCGAACTCAAAACCGCTTCATTTTAGTTGTGAATTGCTGTTTTTCTAAATATTGTCTGATATTTCCTATTAAGAAGGCCACAACTAAAATAATTTATAAAACTTTGGAAGAATACGTATTTTTAGTATACGGTATTCCTCAAACACTTATTATGGACAACGGTAGCCAGCTAATTAGTCATGAATTGCAGGAACTTTTTGCTAGGTATAAAATTCCTCAAGTTCATTTTACGCCTAAATATTGTCCACAAGTAAATTCTGTCGAACGTTACAACCGTATTTTAATATCTGCTATTAGTTCGTTTGTAGAAAACGATCACAGAAATTGGGATCTACATATATCCAAAATTCAGGTTGCCATGAACTCGAGTGTCAACGAAGTAACAGGCTTCAGCCCTGCGTTGCTGGTCTTTGGGCGCGAGCTCGTGCCGTGCGGGTCGCTATACGGCGCCGCCGACTCTACCAACGTCGACTACGACGACTTAATTTTCGCACCCCGAGATATTTACGCGGAAAACTTAGGCCACTTGTCGCCTATTTTCGACAAGGTGCAAGCTGCACTTTGGGATGCGCATGTAAAAAACTGTAAATATTATAATTTGAGGCGTAAGCAAGCTGAGTTCAATGAGGGTGATGTTGTTTGGCGTCGTAACTATCAGCTTAGTGACGCTGGTAAATATTTTAGCGCCAAATTGGCACCTAAGTTTGTAAAGTGCACAGTGTTGAAGAAATTGTCACCTCTTGTATATGAATTAGCGGATCAAAATGGTCGTGCTATCGGAAGGTGGCATATTAAAGACTAAGTTGTAAATATTGTAAATTTACTGCAGTTTTTTTTTCCATTTTCACCGAATTTTCCTCCGCCTTCTGCGTTCAGAAAATTCTCCTGGGCGCGCGGGGTACTGTAACATGGCAAACCTCCGCGGTGCGCAACTGGCCGCTTACAGAAGAAAAAAAATCTAAATTCTAAATTATTGATACTCTTTTGTTTTTTCCTGTGATTGGCTTTACTATTTGGCAAGGCGTAAGCCGAAATTTGATTTTCTTTACAAGAAAATGTTAATTATTTACACGGTGATAGCTATTTCACTGACTACTACTTGTAATATAAGGGCTGCCACTATTGCAGGTATTGTAAATATTATTATATTATTATCTACTTCTAACATTTATTTCTTGTGTACATTTTGTAAAACTTAATCCAAGTCTCGTTTAGCTCTCTTTCGCTGGTCCGACACTAAAACGAGGCTTGGATGGGTGCTGCAAGCAAGCAGTAAAGCAGGGTGTTTCATTCCAGCCCTTCCTTTTTCCTGCTGAATCCAAATCATCTCCACTTCCTCTCCGTTCTGCTGCCTCGGAGCAGATCGCCGTCGCGACTGGACGCTTCGAGGCTACCTCAACACCCTGCCCTGTTTCCCTACCTATCCTACAAGTCTCAGGCCAGTGTTTTTTAAATTTATCTACAAGAGCAGTGCTGACTGAAATAATTGTATATATTTTGCTTTTGTATTATATTTTATTTTGTAACCACACGCCTTTCATTTCTCCGACCGGCTAGCCGGTTACAAACTTCTCTTAAGTTCTTCGCCACTCGTAGGGAATTGTCTACTTTCCGCACTTTTATCATAAATAATTATAAAATTAGCAACGCATTTCTATTCGATAAATAATGTACAGCGTATCGTAATATGTCTATGGAAAATATGGCAGTTTCATACAAAATCCTCGCCAGCTTTGATGAATCAGCCTATTATACACCGTGTTATTTTTGATATGCGTTAAATTTAAGGAGACAATCTACAGGTCAAATGAAGTTAATTTCTTTAACACTATATTAACAGTAAAACAGAGTTATATACTGCACTGGATTTACATTACTTTACCAAAGACCACTTACTCTGTTCAATAAAATAACAGAGTAGAATAATATTTAAACTGGTTTATTATGGAATCCATACTTCCATACTTCCATACTATCCATCCATACTTAATATTATAAATGCGAAAGTAACTCTGTCTGTCTGTCTGTCTGTCTGTCTGTCTGTTACGCTTTCACGCCAAAACCGCTGAACCGATTTGGATGAAATTTGGTACAGAGATAGAATAGACCTTGGGAAAGAACATAGGCTATCTTTTATCGCGAAAAAGACGCTTTAAAGGGTTGAAATAGGGGATGTAAGTTTATATGGTGGATGTTCTTCGCTGTCGAAGATAAAACCATGAAACTTGGCATTTAGGCACTTAATAAGAAATAAGTCGATATTTGTTTGAGCTTTTTTGAAAATTCGACCTGTGAGAGGATGAAATAGGGGATGAAAATTCATATAGAAGGTCGTCATTATCGAAGATACATCGATGAATCTTTATTAAACTTGCCATTTCGGCACGTGATTAAGAGATAAATAGACATTTCTTCACGTGTTTTCTTTTAATTCTTCCTATGAAGGGGTGAAATAGGGAATGAAAGTTTATATAAAGATCGTCATTGTCGAAGATAAATCGATGGTTCTTTATAAAAACTTGGCATTTGGGCACGTGATAAGTGATATATAGATATTTGTTCCCGTGTTTTTTAAAATTCTTCCTGTGTGGGGGTGAAATAGGGGATGAAAGTTTATATGAAGGTCGTCATTGTCGAAGATAAATCGATGGTTCTTTATGAAACTTGGCATTTGGGCACTTATAAAAAATAAATAGATATATATTTGTTCAAGCGTTTTTGAAAATGTTACCTGCGAGGGGATGAAATAGGGGATGAAAATTTATATGGAACGTTGTCATTATCACAGATAAATCGATGAATCTTTGTGTTTAGGCATTCGATAAGAACTAAAAAAAATCGGTTAAATTCGACTTGGACTCGCGCGTTAAGGGTTCCGAACGTAGGTATTTATGAATATTCAGTGTAAGCAGAGCCTATTTTAAGCTCATAAGCAAAATGTACGCAATGTGGGGTCATTTTAGATGGCTTATTGACATAGACAGTCAGACATGAAAAATTATGATTTTCAGATTTTTCTTATTTATTTTACTATAAAAGAAAAAAAATTGCTAATAGAGCTACTTTTATACAAAATTTCAAGTTTTTAGGACAGCCGGAAGTACCCTATAACTTTTTCTGTCAAGGCGATTTGTATGGAAACACATTTTTAATGACTGTAGCTTTTGATTGCGTTAACTTGGAAGTTAAATTTTCTCACAGCTTAAGGGACTATTGACCTGAGTTTAGGTTTTTAATTTCAACTCGCCACATACTCCGCGCGTTTACGGGATAAAGGGTCTTGACAGACAGACGGACGGACGGACAGCAAAGTTCCTTTTGAGGTAGGTACGGAACCCTAAAAAACATTTGTTCCAGCTCTTTTCACATTTCGTCATTTTTCATACTTGAAAATATGGGGATGAAAGTTCGTCCAAACAAGTTTACTATAAGTATATTTATAACGAACGACATGTCTTGAACATGTTTTGCAGCACTCTCAGCCACTTTACATATTTTCATGCAGCTATCCAAAGTTAAGGTTAACTCTCTAAGCAATCTTTCAGTTAATTTAGCATCATTCAGTCCTAAAATTATTTGGTCTCTTATTAAGCTTTCTTCGAGTTCTCCAAACACGCAGTCTCCCGCCAATTTTCTTAAAGTCGTGAAGAATTGATCAAAACTTTCTCCATCTTTCTTTTTCCTGCTGAAGAAGACATGTCTATTGAAAGTCTCATTTTCGGGTGGTGAACAATATTCGCTAAACCTCTTTTTTACATCCTCGTGAGCTAAATTTTCTTTGTCCTTAAACCCGTTATATATATAGTTAGGGCTTCTGCTCCTAAGCAGTGTAGATAGATAGCCTTTTTCTGCTTATCTTTTATTTTGTCATCTTCCGTTCCACTAGCAATCATATATATGTCGTATTGCTGAGTCCATCTCAAAAAGTTTTGTTTTAAGTCGCCCACGAGACTTAATGGCGGCGGCGGTTTCAACGCCTCCATCTTTTCTTCCACAAAGGTTTAATTTCCACTTCGGTATTTATATATAATTTTTTATATATACTTCTTTTTACTTGTTCACTGTTCTTTTATAGTCCACAGCGCCATGTAATAAGTGCATTAGCATTATTTTATTAGATGATTGTTGAATGAAACACCAAAGTCTTGACAAGTCATCTTTAATCAAGTGCCGATGTAAAGCCTGTCGTACATGCACCTTATTTTAAACCACATGAGAGTAAAGCCTACTCTCATGACAATAGATTAGCGTAGAGATGGTGGAAAATTTGACATTTTAAAAATCGATTAATGCGGGGATGAATAAGCGACTTTTATTTACTTTCCTTGAAATTAAAAAAAAATAGTTACTACTTTTATAATTGAATAAACAGTCTTTGGAATGAAATCAAGTATTGTAAATAATAAAATAGACAAAAATACTTTGATCTATTCAATTAATAAATTAATCGATTTACTGAACAGAGTCATTATTTTGCAATAGGTTCTAGGTTGTCACATCATTGAATGTCTGTGGTCGGATAAATGGCGTCTTTGTTTACACTTTTCATAAATTGGATCGAAATACAATATAACATACTTTCTTATACCGATTGCCACTAAACAAAAAAGTTGAAGTACTTTCTTATGTATAAAATTTCATAGGTACCTGTATTGTATATCTAAAAAAAAAAACAATCATGTCAAATCACCTGGCGCCGACTCCTATGACAAAAGAAGTTTGTTGTAATTTTATAAATAACAAGATCGAATCTTTTTTGATTAGTGTTATACTTTTTATGATTTTTTATTGTTTATGCGTTGCTTCTAAATTCGGATTATTAAAAAATAGGTTTTTATATTACCCAAGAAGCTATAATTATTCTAATTTTCCTCTTAATGGAATTTTATTATTAAAAATACTATTAATTAACTAGCGTTTACCCGCGGCTTCGCACGCGTAAATCATTAGATACAGCAGTTGAATTGAAATTCCGGGATTTTATTAACTTCTCGTGGGAATTCCCTAAAATTTAATCTTGGTTTTCATTGACGTTTTTCAGTGGCGTTATCTGGGAAAAGGTACCTTGTTGTCGGTATTGAGTTATTGATATCCCCATAATCTACATACATTTAGCTATCGAACCATGTAAGAAACATGCATGTAGGTTTAATAGAGATTTAAAAAAAATGTTGAACCTCAAAAGCCAGAGGTGATTATGAGAAAATTGAATTCAAACTTATACACCCAATAAAAGTATGTTGATGTTGGAAGTTACATAGATAACATGCTATTTGAGGAGAAGATTGTACGGGCTTTCAGGTTTCAAGAACAATTTTGTAATTGGAAAACTATTTTCCTATAGTTTACCTTGCCAAAGTGCATAAAGTAAAAAAAAAGAGGTTCATGGATTTTTGACTTAATTTTCTATTTATAGTATATTTCCATTGGATTTTATCGAAGGAAAAAATATTATGCGCAATTGGACACTAAATAAGAACTACTTCGTTTTGAATTAACGTTGTTTAATATATATAAAAAAACTTTAACAAAAATAACTTTGTGGTTTACAAATGTAATTAAACAGTCAAAATCAACAAACTTTTATATTTAGTACGCTAAAACATAGCCAAATGTGACCAAATTAACTCAACAAATCTTAAAAAACTAGTTTTTTCAGTCTCAAAATTCAAGGTAAAGTTTAGTAAAAAGTTGGTACAATCACTATATATTTTCGAAAAGGTACCTTATCGTCGGTGGTCAAATATTTAGTGATATGAAGTGATATCATTTGAAAACGACTAATAACTTACGATTAATTTTAATAGTCTTCATTTAAGAACACTGTAGTATTAAAACTCTTACCAAAAACCTATAATTTTGTCTCAGCAAACACTAAATGATTAACGTATTTGAAAAGGTACCTTATTGTCGGACTTAAAATGTTTAGTGACATAGTTAAGAATAAGATCTAAAAAAAAAACGTTTTCACTTCTCATGCTCGTAAAGTTCGTGTTTATGCTATATTTAGGCGACATAAAATGTCTTTTTATGCTCTAGTGCATAAAATAAAATCTTCGTCTAAGACCAACTTAAGACCAAGGTAATCAGGTGTGTCAACAGCCACAAACAAAAAAGTTTCTGTATATTTTTTAGATAATTTTTAATTTATATAAAACTAAAAATCATTCAAATCAATCATAATAAATCAGTAAAATAAAAAAATTGAATTATTATAATAATGCATAAAAAAATAAAAGGTACATAGAAAGTAAATCATTGTTTCCACTGTTGCTATTTCATTTCCTCGCATCGAAGTGAAAAGCAGTTTAAAACTCGAACATTAAACCCATTTTCCCCTCGACGTGTCTATCTACCCTCGCCGTACCGGCTCGGGTGGCTATATAAACGCCTCGGGTAAAATGGTTTGTGTTAAGCTCTTGTTGTACAATCTACTATTGATTTGTAGTTGTAAATATTAATCGTTACTATTATTATTATAAATGAACCTCGAAAGACACAAATTGGCGTAAATCGTCAATAAGGGCCTTATCACACTAGCGATTTGCGGGAGAGTTGAAAGCGAGGCGAGCGTGCAGTGAATTCGCTGCGAGCGTACAACGATTTCGCCGCAAGCGCGCAACGACATCGCCGCGAGCGCGCAACGATGTCGCTGCTGCGAGCGCGTTGCGAGTTCGCTGCTTTAGCGCCAAAAACGCCATATTGTAGACTTTCGTATAATAATAATAGGGCGTCTTCGGCACTAACGCAGCAAACTCGCTGCGCGCTCTCAGTGACATCTTTGCGCGGTCGCGGCGATATCGTTGCGTGCTCGCGGTGAAATCGTTACGCGCTCGAAGCGAACTCGCTGCGCGCTCGCCTCGCTTTCAACTCGCCCTCAAATCGCTAGTGTGATGAGGCCCTAACTGGCTACCGTCTAATGGTGGTGATTTACCTTACTCTAATTAAACGCATTTTATGATGATTCTGACTGACACTTTTTACGCGCCGACAAGCACCGCACTGGGCCCGCGTGGGAACTACTGCCCAAGCTCTCTCATTCTGAGAGGAGGCCTGTGCCCAGCAGTAGGACGTATATAAGCTGGGATGATGATGATGATGATGATGCGCCGACAAAGTACCGACGTCCGTAACGTCTTCCAAACCGATACCGAGCGCACAGAAAACATTCAAGAGCGGCACCGACAATAAGGTACCTTTCTTACTAAACTTTAAGGGATGTTTTAACTCATAAAAAATCGATTTAAAAACTTGTGTCTCTGTCAAATTAAAATTTTGACCCTGCTTATTAATATAGAGTAAAAAAGAAAAAATGTTTTTATTCGACATTTTACTCTAAACGCGATTATCTCGGAAACTAGAACCGACAACAAGGTACCTATTCCCAGATAACGCCACATATTATAACAACCATGCCAAATTTCATGACTCTAAGCCCAGCGGTTGTTATTTCGAAATTTTATCCCTATCCCGTGAGAATATCGGGATAAAAAGTAGCCTATGTGTTATTCCAGATGTCCAGTTATCTACATACCTAATTTAATGACTCTAAGCCCAGCGGTTATTCGTTCGAGATTTTATCCCTATCCCGTGGGAATATCGGAATAAAAAGTAGCCCATGTGTTATTCCAGACGTCCAGCACCCTACATATCAAATTTCATGACTCTAAGCCCAGCGATTGTTGTTTCAAGATTTTATCCCTATCCCGTGAGAATATCGGAATAAAAAGTATCCTATGTTTTAATCCAGGTTATAAACTAACTTTTTGCCAAATTTCATCCATATCCGTCCATCCGTTTCAGCGTGAAGGAGTAACAAACATACTCACTCACTCACTCACACAAGCTATCACATTTATAATATTAGTAGGATGACTTCATTTAGCTTATTTTATTATTATTATTTATTAACACAGCAAATAAACATAAAACACCATAAATTAACACTTTAAAAGAAGACAGAGTGAACTAACCTAAGAGGCTTTTGGCTTATTGTTTTAATAAAAAGAATGTAATAATTCTAGAAATTTTGCCAGAGAGAGAGAGAGAGGCGCGTTGGCAGCGCAGCAGGTTAAGCGGAGTTATTATGAGAAAAATAATAAAGTTTAGCGTGATTGCGGGTGCAGAATGAATTCAAATATAACGTGTTTTAATTTGAAGTAAGAGGATAGGCGCAGGTCGCTCGTTAAAATTAATGGTAGGAACGAACGGATCTTTTGTCATCGGAGTCGGTGCCAGAAGGTGGGTAATGGCGATTTGACATGATTGATAAACATTATTTGTTAGATATAAAGAATAAAGGTATGAAATTTTATACATTAGTATGTACGGACCTATGTAGACATGCAGCTTCATTAATTTATTGAGAAAACATAGTATGTTTTTGTTATTACAGAAAACTTTAATGGGTATTACGAAAATGTTTTGGGATATTATTATGAGACCTCAAAGTTGAAGGTAAGCATACCTTTCTTAGGGTCAGGACGGGATTTGTTATGGTAATTAATACGAAACAAATAATGACCGCAGGAGGACGCTGGACGTTAACATTTTAACTATTTTAAGCAATGGCTATACCTACACCCCACGCTTTAAGACGCTCACCACACACAAAAATTAGCATTACTTAACCAGTTTTAGGGTTCCGTAGCAAAACATAACACTTTTAAACATGTCTAATATAGATAATATGAAAATTTCTTAAAAGTCAGCTGAATAAAAAGCTCTCGTATTACTATTTCCATTCCTTGATAATTCAACGTTGTTCTTGCATGTACATTAATGCTTTTTTGTTAGCTTGTTTCTGTCAGCTTACTCATTGAAGCCTTTTTTTATTAAATAACATGTTTTTGTCGTATCCATTACACACTGATGTTTTTTTTATCCCAAACATTGTTTTTCTGAAAGCAATACAGAACATCTAAGTAGAAAATCATAAATTATTTCAATTTTTAGGTTCCTTTCTTACTGAAAAGGAATACAAATTATATACACCAACAGCACTATTATGATTACAGTTCAGGCAGAAAAGACTTTTTTCCCGTTGTTACTTATTGCATTTTGATGTAGAATAGACTAACTTTTTAATCGACTTCAATAAAGGAGCTTATTATGCTTCCCTTGCATTTTTGTTTCTTGTAGTTTGTGCACCTAAAATAACATGCTCCACTTTTATAGACCCGGACTTTAGAATACTGATAATGACCATAAAGAATTATTTTTCCGCCGTTTTTTTCACACTACGATATGCTATGCTAGGCTATGTTGGAGTTTATCCACCAACTATTAATAAATACTCTAGGCACTACAAAATATTGTAGGAAAATAGTCTTGCAACTCAAATATGACTCAATGCATATTGAAAATTACATAATTATACTTTTGTTTTTTTTTTTATTTATTTATTGCAAATAGCCAGGCCAACACCGGCAAGTAAAGATGGTTGTATAGACAGGAAACATTTATAAGTAAAAGTATTCCTATCGAACCAACCAAAGGTGAAGGAAAACATCGTGAGGAAACCTGCACAAACCTGCGAAGCAATTCAATGGTAATGGTTCAATCTCATGGCAAATTGGGATATAAAAAATTGTAGAGTATAAACAAACAATACTGGGGAAATTGGGACTAAACGGTATTGATAATGTATAATTTTTAACAGACTTCAAAAAAATTAGAAAGTTTAAAATTCGGCGAATTTGTATTTTTTATGCTTTTAGGATTATTAACAAAAAATATATGACACTAGAGGTCTATTATATGCAACTCCCAGTATAGGATAATAATTTAATATATATCTGAGGACAATCTCATACAAACCATGACTCAAACTAAGCTATATTCGTGTACAACGGTACTAGACAACGAAATACACGTCAGCAGTATATAATTAACACCTTGTATAATTATATAGAAATATATAAAGAATTATGAACTTAAAAGCTTAGAAACATCCAAGATTTGGTAGCATAAATCTGTGCTCAACACACAAATATGTGGATTATGCGATGGACAACACAAACGCGATTCTTCCTATTCGTGATTCCCATACAATATGGATTCCACACAACTGCAGTTTACTCCATTCGTAATTCTACACAGTCTATATTTTGACACAATCGGAATTCTTCCTATTCGCTATTCTACACAAAATGAGTTTATCGCAACTGCAGTTTACTCCATTCGTGATTCTACACAGTCGATATTTTACCGCACTCGGGATTCTCCCTATTCGTAATTCGGTACCGTATGGGTTCAACGCAACCGTAGTTTACTCATGTGATTCTTAATAGTAAGTACATTACATACAAGTGCGAAAAAGAGGAAATTCGCAATGAGTGGCGATAAAGTAAAACACGGCCGAAGGGCGTGTTTTAAATCGGGACTTGACCTTCGGGGCATTGGGCTTGCCGGGACTGGACATTCGAGGCATTGGACATACAGAGACTGGACGCCAAAATGTAAATCGACACGAGTTGCAAATTACCTATTCGCACATGTGACGTTTTACGGTACAATATATGACCTTTGAATTTTTGACGTAGGTGTGTAATGTCAAATGTGCTCATTATCGTACTAGTGCGGTAATGTAGCGTCTTATGTACTGTAAATTAATTTTACCTACTACCAGTGATACCAAGCGTTTTATAGTAAAATCAGTTTTATGATGTGGCTGCATAAAACAATGTATTTCCATTAAAAATCAAATTGCTTTATATTGATACTCGTATTACCAAAGCGACTCTATTTATCCACTATTCACTTATGACGAGGTCTACGATAATTACGATAGTTGCCGATATGTCTAGTGTCACATCACAGCACTTGACTGATTATGCCTTAAGTTAGTATTTGTAGTTTTATTACTTTGCACAGTTAATCATAAAGGTCCTATTCAGAAATCCTCACATAAATGCAAGCAATTAACATATTCGCTTCTTACTCTTTTTTAATCCGTGAACAACTAAATAAAACAATAATTTGCATAATAACATATTTGGGTTTATTAATAACGAAAGTTATCGATGAACATTAAGAAGTAACATAAAAGTGTCCGTTCCTAAAAAACTAGACTAGAGAAATCATAAAACTAGTTCTAAAATATGCTATAATCTGATGAATCACTTTTCTCGAGACGGTCATCAACTTCTTGGTCTGAAGTGTCGCTTTTGTTGAGACGATTACTTAAGTCTTGGTCTGAGTTGCCATCTGTGTCAGAATCTGAGTTTTCTGCTTCTGATTCGGAGCTGTCATAATTAACAAAGCTGAAATCATCATTGTCACTAAGACTTTTCAACGCTTCTTCGATAGTTACGTCTCGATTTATAAGTTTTTGGATTATATCTGTTTCCTCGTATTTATTAGTTCGTCGTTTCTTTGATTGTTTTTGCCCTCCAGCTAGGTTCCGCTTGATTCTAAAATCCTGATATTTAGCCTCTTTTTTCAATTTGCTTAGGAATAAAAATAATCTTGGGTGGCGGCCGAATCTCACACCAATTCGATGGTGCCACCCTTCTAAAGCACTAGTAGTTTTATTCATTTCATTATAGCAGCTGAAAACTTCCGGTTTTACTTTGTTCATCCATTGTTCCCTGTAGTATTTTTCAAACTGGACATATTTATCTATACCAGGCATGGTTTGTGTAACACAACGAAAACCTTCAGGTATAGATGATGGTTCAAATAATGCCAGCTTGCATAGCTTCCGCGTAATGTTTTCACCCATTGGATGATCAGTTACTCCCAGTTTTACAGCATTTTTCCAAACAGCTTGCTGGTAGTGGAAAAAACATCCTTTTAATATAACATTTTTAAAAACTTTTTGTAACCCGTTTGTCACAGCAACTTCAAAGTCACTTTTATAATGTTGGACGTTTAGTGACAGTTTTTCTTTTAAAATGGAAAATAGCAGTTCATATGTACTTTCTAATTTATTGGGCAGCAAAGCATATACCACAGGAACGATTGTAGTAGATTCGTCATTATGTTTGTCCAAGTCGATATGCAGCGTATATAGCTGGTAAAATAGTAACGGAGTAACCTTGAACGTACCATCGCCCAAAAAACTCGTAGACTTTTTAATTGCTTCTTTGGCCAAGGGTGTTGCAAACACAAAAATATCGTGCTTGTCGCTAATCAAAAAGTCCTCACAAATAATTTCGGGTAATATTATGTCCTCAATTTTATCGAATGTACTTTTTTGCACTCCCAATGCTTTATACCGGCGTTTGTACAAAGAATCCTTTATGGATTTAAAGTCTGGAATATATTTTGATTCCCTTACTGACACCTCTTCTTTTAGACTTTCGAACTCCCTTTCGTAAATTCTTTGTACCGGCCTCATAGTTTTCGTTACTTTCGATCTACAGACGTCCACGCATATCTCGATTTTATTTTTTAGTTCATTAGGCTTACATGTATGAATGCTCTGCCTCAGGATATGACTTCTTGTTTTATCAATGGTTATCGATGCACTGCATTGCATCGTATTTCCACATCTCCAATTGGAACCATCTTTACGATCACCTCTAAAGTAATATTTATATCCACTTCGTAAAATAACATCTTTGCCTTTTTCACTTTTTATGAACACTATATTATCGTCCTCCATCGTTGTAAAGATTTCTTATCTATTAATTTTATTTACTGATTTCACAGCAAACAAATAGCAGCGATTTGACAATGTCAGTGCACGAAAACTCAATAACGTGACATCTTCTGTCATATAAAATTCAAAATAGTTTCTAATAATCTTATCTAAGTGCTTCAACCAATAAGTTTGCATGTCTAGATACTTAAAATGGTAAGTGCTCAATCTATTCATCGAAATATTACATAATGATTTATAACTTATAGGTAATATTAGCGGAACTCTTTTTCTAATAAAGTAAATTGAAATAATATTGTACAGAATAAAATGCTATCATTGTTTGAAAATAGCTGTGTCTAATTACGAGTGGAGTAAACTACGGTTGCGTTGAACCCATACGGTACCGAATTACGAATAGGGAGAATCCCGAGTGCGGTAAAATATCGACTGTGTAGAATCACGAATGGAGTAAACTGCAGTTGCGATAAACTCATTTTGTGTAGAATAGCGAATAGGAAGAATTCCGATTGTGTCAAAATATAGACTGTGTAGAATTACGAATGGAGTAAACTGCAGTTGTGTGGAATCCATATTGTATGGGAATCACGAATAGGAAGAATCGCGTTTGTGTTGTCCATCGTATAATCCAAATATGTCTCGACCGGTATTTGAACCCCTATCGTCCGTAGGCAATTGAGCTACCGTGCCGTTTAAAGTGAGTATCTGTATGTATATTAGCATTTTTATTTATTGTATGTATATATTCTTTAACTAATACAATCGTTAATAATGAAGCCCTTAAGTCTAGTTCCATCGAGTCGAGTAGGTTGGATTGGGTTTGGCTAATTATGAAATGATTTTATATTGCTGGGGTAAAGTATTAGATTAATAAACACAAATAATAAACACACCATTCTTTCTCACAAATTTATATATAATGAGTATAAAAATAACTTGAAATATCATCCAGAACTAGAAAATTATTCCAAATAAATTATTCATTAGCGGTGCCCTGAGTTATAATTCGGCGTATGGTAGTGCTGGGAACCCCTGTATTTAGTAGCATTTATAAATAAGACAAAATATACCTAAACCTTAAAGTATCAAAATAGTTCGTTTCAACTTACCAGTGTTTGATTTACCCCTCCTTCTTCGCGTATTGCATTATACACATTATACAATATTCCTCGCTTGAGATCTAAGCGGTTTTCTCGACATACTCACCAGATAACAATCGTTGAAGACGATAAGACGAATTACAAAATGTAAGCAACGGTAAACAAACGATTTGACACATCTGCTAGTTGACAGTTGCCATAATATGAAAATCACAATTTTTTCACTTTAAAAATGCCATCAGATTCTGGTACACCTATACTACTAAATATATCCAAATTACCAAAGGTGTCCCTACAATATTTGAAGAGTTCCTTCGATTTCCTTAGTACCCAATCATCAGATACTGATTTTGTGCCTATGGAACTTAATTGTAGGTATTCCTATACAAACGAAAAATGTTTTTTTCATATCGGTTCATAAATGACGGAGTTTTGAGGTAACAGCCAAAAAAATACAACCGAATTGATAACTTCCTCCTGTTCCTATAAGTCGCTTAAAAATCAAGCTGTCATTATCAATATATGACACGACAGAAGTGATCCATCTGAACGCCAGTTGTCTATGAAATGGGAAATCTGACATTGCATCACGCGAGCCAACCAATCCCTGCTTTGTTTCTGAATTTTAACCAATCAACAAGCATTTGCAACCTTGAAACTGATTCGTATTTGAATCATAAGTCGTATTGGTTTTAGGTATGGCCACTTTTTGTGTGGAATTTGTTCCGAGTTACGCTTCCTGACTTATTATTTATTCGTAGCTTGAACATTCTAAAATGAAAATAATTCACAAACGGCTATAACTATTCATCTATATTAATATTCATTGTCGAAACGTCGCTGTATTTTATGAGGCGATCGATGACCCATTAATCTCGCAAGGTCAGGAGGTAATCAAGTTTTATGGTAACACATGGCAGTTTATGGTCACCCAATACGCACGCAGCGCTGGCGAATAAGGGAATCAAGTCAAGGGCCTCGCCTAAACAACTCAAGTGATGGAGTAAACAACCATATTTTATTAAACATTTACTGTTTACTATAAAGAGGGAAACAAGTACTCTTCAATAAAAAATCGAATCATAAAGCGGCTTTATGGCATATTTATATAAAGTAAAAAAATCCAAACATTTTAAGTAAAAAAAAAAGTTTTATGATAGTCGTCAATATTTTCTTTGTCCGTCAGTTTCTGTACTAACGTCGTATTTTAAATTGTCACCAATATACATTATGTACAATAACTAGACATAAGAAATATGAACACACTCGAACCTGATACAGTTTTTAGAGAATCACAGACATAATTTGGTAGATAATTCCCTTCAAACCATTTAACATGATATTGGTCATCTTCCTGTACCCAAACATTATTCTCTGGATCATGTGTGGTGGGATTTTTTAAGTGAGCATTGTTCCAAATAGCTCATACATAATAATATTATTTGCTCGTAGAATTTCTGCAATATCTCACTTTAAGAATATGATTTACCTATCGCTGAGTTGTATTACAATTATTCGCAATTTTGCACACGCTTGCATGTAGTCTTCGTGTTTGCACTGCCGGTAGTTTCTCGGTAGAACTGCGACAGCAAAACACAACGATTAGCAAATGCACGAGTATGATTTTGCTGCGTACCGCAGTCAGAATCAGTGACCTAAGGGGTAAAAAATAATTATGTCATTAGACATTCTCGTCGCTACTACTTATGTTTCTTGTATGGAATCAATTGCTGCTCAAAATATTTGATAATGTAATTTGAACAATTTATTATTATTTATTGTTTCGTCACAATTCGGGAAGTTTGGTAATCCTGTCCATGGTATAATTTTTATTTTCTATTTTCCAGTTCCATTCTGAGAGTCATAGAGTGCGTTATTCCAGCAAAATGGGTTCCCTGAGAGTCATAGAGGTCGTTTAAGGTTAAATGTTTACTCTTGCATTTTTTAGACAAGGCCTTGTATTGCCGGTATTATTACAGCAGATGCATTTCAAGAGGTCTTTTAGTGATATTTGGTAGATCGTCTTTGTTCTGAGAGCTGCAAAGAGAAAATCTATGTTTTCGTGAGTTTTACAAAGGCAGGTCTCTCTTACACTAAACCCCAAAACGACCTGAGTTTGCAAAAAGCTGAATTGCTAATCTTATGATTAGGATGCAGATCAAGATATTTTTCGTGTAAGTTCAACATAGAGTCCGTCTTTTGCTTTTTCACTTTATTCTTAGTAATGCAATCTTTTTTTTCCCCGGATAACATTGGCTATTTTCAACCTCTTCAAAGAAAAGCACTGTATTTTCCTCATATATTTTCTACATACCTACCGTATGATTTTTTCCCCGAGCGATTTGTACAATGATAATAGTATTTTATAAGGAACTTTATACTTGACAATACCAATCTTCGCCAATATTGCCCGGAGCCAATCACAAACGGCTTCGATGTGCTCAGTCCACTTCATTCGATCATCTATGACCAGACCTAGATATTTGTGATTATGTAGGTACAACTTGTATGGAAGGGCATGCACAAGGAATACCGCGTGTGCCCGCACTCCCATGCAAACAGGACTGCGAGTGGCCCCTTAAGTCAAGCTGGTGACATATCCTATTTTGACTCGAACTAATGTACGTAAGTTTGGGTTTGACGGTATTGAAAACCAGTCCTGCATCATGTGACCACTTCATGATGTTGGTGAAGTCATATTGAAGGTGTTGAAGAGCGACATCTAAGTCGCTATGAGCAGCCACTAAGCAAGTGTCATCCGCGTATTGAAAAATTCTACAGTGCTCTATGACATTCACCACATTGTTGACATAGGTGATGTAGTGAAGCGGGCCCAGCACAGACCCCTGTGCTGTGCCCTCACCGACAAAAACCTGCCCACTGTAAATCTAATAATCAACATGTTTTTAAATACAGGCAAAATGAGAAACACAACCTTTTCTATTTAAATAAAATTACGAACAAAAAATTCAAATAGGTAACTGATAACTAAAATAACTCGATATTATTAAAAAAATAAAACAAATAAAAAGTTTACTAGCACAACAGTTTCAAAATTAGCCGTCTGAAATGAAAACTTACAGCTCGATTTTACTACCGCTAAGTATTATTCGCCAACTCTTCCAGAATAAGTCATTTATTTCCCAACAATCCTTTCCCTATTGCATCGACAGAAACTAATTTCCTCGGACAATGAAGCGAGCCGGTTATTTACGGTAACAATGGTTTGAGTCCTGGTAAAAATACGATTTCCAATCTCATTTAGTTGTTGTTTTCATTGTGCCCTCTTTTCTTATCCTGAGTTGTCAAAGAGTTACACTTTTTACAGTCGTTAGCTAATGTACAAATGGCGCAATGGTGACTCATCGTTCATTCGTAAAGATTTAACTGCTTTAGCAACACAATTTTACCATCATTATTACATAATGCATCAAAATTGTTAAATGTGACGCGCCATGCGCAGTTTGTAGGGGTCCGTACCCTCATGCGACAAGCTGTTGCCCGCGACTTTGTCTGAGAAGAAACACGGGACAATTAATTATTTTCATTTGATAGGATGTAAGAACACAAAGATGTGAAAGCGGAACAAATAAACAAACTCACTATTACATCTATAATATTATCGACTATGACTTGCGTGACTTTGTAAAGCCTACTAAACAGTGATAATTTTCCTTTTTTTAAGTATTCGTTATATGTACAGAATAGGAAATATTATTTTAAAACGAAACATAACTGCATAATCCTAGGTTAGGTATTCTTTTCTGGCTATCATGAAATATAAATGATTTTTAATTTACTTCCACATTTATTCATTTACTTCCACGGGTTGTAAGCCGTGGTGGACAAGTGGTTTGACCTATCGCCTCTCAAGCAGAGGGTCGTGGGTTCAAACCCCGGCTCGCACCTCGTGAGTTTTTCGAAATTCATGTGCGGAATTACATTTGAAATTTACCACGAGCTTTGCGGTGAAGGCAAACATCGTGAGGAAACCTGCACAAACCTGCGAAGCAATTCAATGGTGCGTGTGAAGTTCCCAATCCGCACTGGGCCCGCGTGGGAACTACGGCCCAAGCCCTCTTGTTCTGAGAGGAGGCCTGTGCCCAGCAGTGGGACGTATATAGGCTGGGATGATGATGATGAGGAGGGGTTATTCTTTTCGTTGTATTTTGCGTATTTGCTTTATTTTTCTCTTTGTGAGTTTGTGCATTTATTTCTTCACACATTGCATTGTTAAACGTTGCACAATAACAACGACATGTAAGTATGTGTTAACTATAGTCAATTCCCAACTTGTTTAAAAAACACACACTTGGCCCGTTTTAACACTGCAGTATGGCAATTGGCCACTAGTGTTTAGTTGCTACATAAACGCATATTGCTTGTGTCAGCGACAATCACTATGTACTCGTTGTAAGTAATCTAAGGTTTACTTAATAAAGGGGTCCTTTTTACGCATACCTACAACTGGCGCCTTTTTGAACACCACGGTCCTTCATCCTATTTATTACAACAACATCGATGTGTTATTTTTTTTACAAACCAGCTATATAAAAAAAATACTATTTCACTTGTCATGCTCGTAAATTCGTGTTTATTTATGCTGTATCTAGGCGACATAAAATGAATTGTTTTGTTATGCTCTAGTGCATAAAATAAACTCTTCATCTAAGACCAACTTATGACCAGTAATCAGGTGTCAAAAGCCAGAAACAAAAAAGTTTCTATATATTTATAATTTATATAAAACTAAAAAACAATCAAATCAATCATAATAAATCAGTAAAATTTAACAATTGAATTATTAAAATAATGCATAAAAAATAAAAGGTACGTAGAAAGTGAATCATTGTTTCCACTGTTGCTATTTAATTTCTTAGCAATCTAAGTGAAAAGCAGATGTCAAACTCGAGCATTTAAACCATTTTTCCCCTTGACGTGTCTATCCACCGTCGCCGTACCGGCTATATGAACGTCTTGGGTAAAATGGCTCGTTTTATGCTCTTGTTGTACAATCTACTATTGAATTATAGCTTGCCACTGCGTAGGTAATATTTACTAAGAATTAATCAAGATTCTTTACAACTTTTAAATCCCAGTGCTTGTTTGTTTTTTTGTTTCATTCACATATATCTCTAATAAAAAAAAGTATGAATTAATAATAATAATAATAAAATGTATTTATTCAGATAACTAGGATCCATCAGTTGTTAGTATTACTTATAAATATGTTAGGTACATGGTACATTAACATAATGAATTTGCAGCTTTATATAAACTAAAACTACCTATTTCCTACATATTTAGTAATTCCTAATTTCAAGAGCAAACTCTTTTAAGGCACACTTGCACAAGTTTTTTTTTCTGGAGTTATAAAACCAAAGCGATTTTACCAATAAAAAACCCCCGACACAAAAAACAACAGCAAACATATAAAAAAAACGCTCGAAAGAAAACCGCTGACAAAAAACGCCGCCAAAGAATACAATTAAAAAGTAAAAAATTATTATGCACTACCTAGCTGTTGGCAGCGACTTCATCTGCGAAGAATTCGTTTATCACTATCCCGCGGGGACTATGCAGATTTCCCGCAAAATTAGCCTAAGTTAATTTAGCATAAGTACGTAGTAATATTTTTTTATCTAAGCGTAGTCGGTGTCGGGGGCCCGCTAAGGTTAACAGGAAACTAAAGTACATATGTTGTATTTTTAAAGTATTATCTAACCTTAGCGGTCCCCCGACACCGACTACGCTTAGAAAAAAAAATAGCACTAGGTACTTATGCTAAATAATGTTTTTTAAACTTTGTTATATTATTTTTTAAAAGTGCACTAGTGTGTAGTACATCCTGGCTTCAGCATCAGCTCATCGTGTTGCCACTATTGTATTGTGTGTAGAATCAAATACTGATCTAAAGGAATCAAACACGACATATCTGCTATTATTTCTTCAAGAGTATCCTGGTGTGCTGGATATTCTGACTGCAGTATCAGCTCGTCGTTTTGCCACCATACCATTGTATGTAGAATCAAATACTGATCAATACGAATCCAAACACGGCATATGTGTTATTATTTTTTAAAGAGTGTACTAGTGTGCTGGATATCCTGGCTGCAGCATCAACTCATCCTGTTGCCATACTGATCAAAACGAATCCAAACACGTTATATCTGCTATGGTTATGTTCTGTATATCCTGGCTGCAGCATCAGGCCGAGAATTCCATAATCTTGCATAGTTATATAGCATACATGGGTGTTTCAAATTTGAGGCCCCACATTATGATTGAAAGTAAAGTAAATACCCATTACGCGTCTAAGATTCCTACCGCAGCGAACAAAAGAGCTGATGATCTAGAAACGGCTGATTTTGATAAAACATGTCTAAGAACCATCGCTAGAAAACCTGCTTTTAACTATAAAAAAAACCGCATTCAAATCGGTCCACCCGTTTAAGAGCTACGGTGCCACAGACAGACACACAGACATACAGACACACATAGCGGTCAAACTTATAACACCCCTCTTTTTGCGTCGGGGGTTAAAAAAGTGCGTAAGTTTTAAGTGTAGGTTGTCCGTATGAACTTTTATTTACGGATTCGTGAAATTTGTTGTCCGCTTGTAGTATTAAACGAACCTTGTCACAAAGTTAATTTCGACATCATTTATCGAGCGCCACATGTGCACCTTCGTCGTCGTGCTGTAGCTTTATGACAGAGCTAAAATAAATCACAGCAAGTACTTCTGTAATAAACATACCCCCAACCAAATGTGGCAACTTAACCTTCCCGATCCCGTTGTATATTTAGTCGAATTTAATGAGAAGGCTTTAAATAATAAAAATAATGCTTAGATATCTTATTGTGTTAAAAACTTTTTATTAGGTACTAGCTTTTGCCCGCAACTTCGCTCGCGCAGAATTAGTATGTAGTTTAAAACTTTAATGATCCCACAGGAACTATACATTATTTCGGGATAAAAGTAGCCTTTATGTTAATCCAGGGTACCTACCAGTATTACCTGTATGCTAAATTTCATGCAAATCAGTTTTGTAGTTTTGCGTGAAAGAGAACGAACATTAAGTATGTTTTATGTGAAATTCTCAGTCAGCGTACAAAATTTTTGCTTTCTTGGAATGCTCGGGAATAGGAGACAAACCTGGCTACAGCATCAGATGGTGTCTATCATATAAACGCGTTGTCATTGAAATTGAACAATCATGCAAAGTTTTATATTTGTGCTATCAACCATTGAGGAGTTTTCTTGTGAGAAGACGACCTAGCTAGCTGCAACATAAGCTGTATGTATCATATAAATAAACACATTGCCATTAAAATTTAATAACCATGATAAGCTTCGCGTCTCTTCCGTGAACTATTGAAGAGTTTCTTTCTGTGGAGACGATCCTGGCTGCACACATGACTCGTATACATACATACATTGCAAGTCAAATAAAAGCTAGTATTAAGACGGAACGGCAGTGCCCCGCCTTCTTTTTTGTTCGTCTTGGCGGGGGCACTGCCGTGTTCCTATACTCATGTACACCATAACGCCTTTCTAAAACCAACAGACAGTAAACTCATTACAGGAACTCATATCAAAGATAGTTAAACCTTTCTAGAGATAAATGGAAAAATGTTTACTGTAGCGCCATCTTAGATAATCATCAAATGCATTACGGAACATCACATCAATAACATTCAAACCATTCTGAAGATAAGTGGGAATATTTGATGGTCATTTAACGAGCGAAAAATGATTACTAGCGGATAAACGCCATAACACCTATCTAACACCACCGTAAATAAATTCGCCATCACAGAAAACCGCATCTAAATAGGTCCAGCCGTTCTGAAGATAAATGGGAACAATCGTTTGCGCACAAACAAACAAACAACCTCTCACCCTAAACGCATTATACCTTCTCCGTTTCGTCGTGGGTAAAAAGGGGCTACTTGTAAAATATTCTGATTCAAAATCTAAGCTGTGATTTGTGTAGTTTTTTACCTTTAGGACCACCAAACGACGATATGATTAAAACACAAGCATCGTGTCTGTTGCGTGCGGCCTGTGTATTAGGAGGATTGCTGTTTCGTTTTACTTTGGCCCCTCCGTATCATAACACCACCACGTCAAAATCTTTTTTTGTTGTTCAGGTCCGATATGTAAAATCAATCTATCTTCTATATCTACATAAATATATAAAACTCAAAGGTAACTGACTGACATAGTGATCTATCAACGCACAGCCCAAACCACTGGACGGATCGGGCTGAAACTTGACATGCAGGTAGATGTTATGACGTAGGCATTCGCTAAGAAAGGATTTTTCGAAATTCATCCCCTAAGGGGGTGAAATAGGGGGGTGAAGTTTATATGGAATTTTCTCATTTCTGGACTTAGAAGTATGAAAGTATGTGTAAAAGTTCACGATTACAATCAAAAATTATCTATCTAGGTAAAATGGATAAAATTCCCCCCTAAAAGGGTAAAATGGGGGGGGGGTAAAGTTTGTATGGAAATTTTCTCATTTCTGGACTTAGAAATATGAAAATAGGTGTATAAGTTCTCGATTACAATTAAAAATTATCTGTGTAAGTAAAATGGATAAAATTCCCCCTTAAAAGAGTAAAATGGGGGGAAAAGTTTGTATGGAATTTTTCTCATTTCTGGACTAAGAAGTATGAAAATAGGTGTATAAGTTTTCGATTACAATTAAAAATTAACTATGTAAGTGAAGTGGATAAAATTCCCCCCTAAAAGGGTAAAATGGGGGGTAAAGATTGTATGGAAATTTTCTAATTTTTGGCATTAGAGGTATGAAAATAGGTATATAAGTTCTCGATTACAATGTTAAATTATCTGTCTAGGTGAAATGGATGAAATTCCCCCTCTAGGAGTAAAATGGGGGGTAAAGTTTGTATGGAAATTTTGTCATTTCTGGACAGCATTATGAAAATTGGTATACTTACAGGGTCCTGATTAAAAATAAAAATGATCTGCGTAGGCAACGATAAAGGAAGAAGAAGTAGCTTTCGTTTTATTAGGGGGAGTTTCTATGAGACTTCCTTATTTCTAGACAAAATATGACTGGTCACAATTTAAAATGATCCGCATGGTGTTGGCGACTTCAATAGGGGAGGGGGTTTTTCATACAAAATTTACAACTAAAATGTGGAAATTAAATTGATATTTAAAATGATTTGTGAAATAAACTTGCAAATAATTATGCAGTAGCTACCTAACTTAAAAATTACTCATCGGGTTGTGGATAATAAAATCAATAATATTATTATTATATTATATAATTTTTAAGTTAGATACCTACTGCATAATTAATATAAGCATAATTTTTGTGTGATTATCCGTTCTTATTTATCTTTTAAAAAAATCTGGCCCTCAAATATGTGCAGTTATAGGTAATTATGTTTGGCGAGTGGGTCAAATTTTGTGCCGCGCATTTATGTACAGCGCAATTTCAAATATATATACTTCGGGTTCTAGACAAAGATTCGATTCTCGCCGGAAGCACACGTGAGATAATTAATTTGCTCTCATGCTTTGAATAAAACTTTTCATAAACTAGCTTCAAAACTGGTAAAAAATGTTGTTTATAGCGAAGTACTTTAGTAAACTGTAACAATAGTATTACGGCAGTACTTTGCTATGCACATAGATACAAATGTCACAATTATAACGGGGGTTAATTAAAACATATGCCCTGATAACTAAAGTACACGCGGACGAAGTCGCGGGCAAAAGCTAGTTATCTAGAACCGCCAGAACGGGACAAAAAACGAAACAGAGCAGGATGGCGCTCTACAACACTATTTTGACACGTTTCTCCCAAACAATGAATTATATCTCTGGAATTTTCAAGCAATTCGATTCTTTGACTTTGGTAATCGCGAAAAACAACTCTAGAAAATATATAAAAAACATAATGCGTGCCTACAAAATTTGAGGGTTGCCCTCGATTTCTCAGAGATCCTGTCATCAGATTCTGTTTGTTTTAGTGACAATGCTACCTCGGGAGTAGATATTCTGTAGAATGAAAAAATATTTCTAAAAATCGGTCCATAATTGAGCGAAAAAAGTTGAATTGTATTGTAGTTTAGTTTAGTTTTTTTAGCGAGAAATCATTGAACATACGTAAAAAAATACATGTAGCGGACTGCATAACCGATTCCGAGTGACCTTATCTCAGTAACTATAATAACTAGACTCTTCAAATTTGAATCACAAGTAGGTATAAAAAAAAAACACAGTTTTTTTTTAAACCTTTTAATTTTAATTTCTTATTTAATGAACCCACCAGAGTCACAACCACTTCAAACACATGTATAGACAACATTTGCTTAACTTGTAAGTATTTAGAAAAACCTGTTGTCAGTGGAGTACGATCGGATCACAAAGCTCAAACAGTGAAGTTACCTCAGGCTAGAGGCGGTGTTTATCAAACTATAGAAATAAGGCCGTTGAACAAACAAAGACTTGACCGTCTCAAAACAAATAACGCGCAAAAAGTAAACAATTTAAAAGTAAATACTAAAAATCCAAACGAAAATTTCAAAATATTGTTAAATACTGTATGCGAGGAATACGATAAAACGTGTAGTAAAAACGTATTAAAATAGGAAACAAACTATCATTCAATAAATGGGCTACACCCGGAATACGTAGGAGTAGGGACGTCTTATATGATCTTTATGATAAGAAATCGTGTACCACTGATGAACGTTTCCACCAGTATGTCAGGGATTATTCAAAATTATTCAAAATTATATGTAATAAATCAAAAGCATGTAAGTAATTTAAGTAATAAAATTAAGTCCTCTGATGATAAAATTAAAACAGTTTGGAAAATTATAAATACTGAAACCGGTCGACGTAAGAACGCGGAGTCCTCTATATCATTAAAGATTAACAACGTATTAGAAACGGACGCGGTTAAAGTAGCTATGAAGTTTAATACCTACTTCTCTAAAATCCCCATCGAAACGACGAAATGTCTCGCGTCTTCCTCAAAGAAGTAATTTTAAATTCACGCATGTCTCTCCCTGTGACATCATTAAGGCTTTTAGATTATTGAAAGTAAAAAAACGGAAGACTTGTGGGGCGTCTCAGTTAAGGTTCTATATTCCATTTTAGATGTCGTTGCTCCAACTTTAGCATTTATTTTTAATAGCTGAATAGATGAAGGCGTATTTCCAGATTTGATGAAATATAGTAAAGTAGTTCCTATTTTTAAATCAGGTGATAAAGATAATCCCTCTGATTATCGTCCTGTATCCATACTATCAGCGTTTAGCAAAATATTAGAAAAAAATTATGCTGACGCAAATGATCTCGCATTTTAATACCCATAAAATCATGCATCCACAGCAGTTCGGATTCACAAAAGGCAAGTCTACTACAGACGCGGGTCATAGTTTAGTTAAATTCATAATGCAAGCTTGGGAGGAATTACATGACGCTATAGGTGTATTCTGCGACCTTTTGAAAGCTTTTGATTGTGTGGATTAAGATACTTTAATTTGTAAGTTAAATTTTTACGGCATTCGTGGCCTCGCTTTAGAACTCATTAAATCTTACCTCACACAAAGAAAGCAAAATGTAGCGATTAACGGAACGGTATCGGAGGGATCTGTGGTCGAAATGGGAGCCCTTCAAGGATCCATTCTTGCCCCATTCCTGTATCTTATTTATGTAAATGACCTTACTTATATGGTAAGCCAAAAGTCGGGTATAGTTATGTTTGCTGACGACACGTCTTTACTGTTAAAGGTTAGTAGAAAAGATACCGACTTCATTGAGCCCAATGAAATCCTGTCCGTGATATCCTCATGGTTTGCTGCCAATAATTTGTTACTAAATCCTAAAAAAACTAAATGTATTAAATTCTCGTTGATAAATTCATCTAACTCGAATTCAGTTTCTAATATGCAGTTAAATGGTCAAACTATTGAATTTTTAAAATCAACAGTATTTTTAGGAATAACGCTTGATTCTAAACTGCAGTAGGGACCTCACGTCACAGCAATCGCGAGTAGATTGAGGTCTGTTGCATTTGCAGTTTGGAAAACACGGCAGCTAACCGATGTGGCGACGGCACGGTTGGTGTATTTTGCTTACTTTAATAGCATTACTTCGTACGGCCTTATTTTATGGGGATCTGCTGCAGACATTGAGTCTTGACGCGTGAATTTTTAAGATCTTTTTTTAAGGAAACAGGTATCCTAACCCTGCCGTCGCTTTATGTTTTTGAAATAATCATGTACATATGTAAGGAAGAACATATGTGATTTTCCCACTAATGTCGATAAGCCTAAGGCTTTAAAATATGGCTTTGTTTGATGAAGAAGATTATCGACAGTTTTCGAGACAATCGAATGCGAAGACGGAAATAATTACTCTTCGAACGGGAAATGGTAACAAAAAAAAAACCATACCTATATCATATTTACTTCATTACATACATCAATCTTTAAGACAAGTTGAATTAAATTGCTTTCTTTATCATACAGTGACAACTTTTTGTCTCTGTATAACAATTTTCGGGAAAGATGTTTGAGATTTATGTTCAAACATATCAACAGCTTATATTTTGACGATTGTTGGGAAGACGTCATAGAAGTGTTTCGGCAGTTTCGAGTCAAAGGTTTTAAAAGTATTTTTCAACAACTATTTAGTATTTTTTAATCAGACCTGTCCAAACTGTATCGGAGAATAAATAAATCTGCCCTGACAGGGACGGCTCACACATCTCCAAACATACATTTGATCAATTTACTTTATAATGAAATGTAACGAAAATAGTGAATAGCAATTAGCACAAATAATTAAATAAAAATATTAGTTTGTTCCGGAAAATGCAGTAGTTGATGATTGCATAAAATGATCAATACAACCATCTGCTTTAAAAAAATGTTAATGGAAAAACATTTACAAACATAATGGTGAATTTTGGGTCACAGTTATAAATGTAATTGAAAAATATAATTAAATAATACTGTACGTAATGCGACTCTATTAATCTTGTTCTATTGCCGTGTTGCAATATTTTTGCTATGACCTGTCCGAGCTCTGCTAATCAATAATTCAGTCGACTGCGAAGAGGAACGGATAAAAATAGACTCGGCGGATAAATCCGTTCAGGAGGTATTTGGGGTGAAGTCAGCTCAGTGTGGTCCTGTCCTGGCATAATAATCTTTTCTAATGTACTGCGATTCATTAACGGTTATTACATAACGTTTAATCGGAAATACAAGTTTGGTAAGAACGAAGCAAACTATTATTAACTTTTTTAATTTATTTTATTCACAAAATTTAAAAATAGAGAACGATACGGGTAATGTCCATTAAATTTAATCGATTACTTATATTATACCTAGAATTCTACGTATTTTATTTTGCTATTTATTATTATGTAGAAATTTAAATATACGCTAATAACGCTTAGCAGAAATTATTATGAAGTTGTCAAGGTTACATTTCATAACTCGAGTATATTCATAAAAAATTCACTTCCAGTAAATTTCCCGAGGGTGTGCTAGATAGTGATTATGATGCTCTATGAAACTTTAGTTCGTCTGTTTTTAATACCGGTTCCAGAAAGTGGAAAGAATCTATATAAAGCTTTATTGTAGTACATGTAAAGACATAAATAGTATAAAGTTTTTCTAAAAAAATATGTTCTTTTAGTGCCCTTTTTAGGGTTCCGTAGCCAAAATGGCAATAACAGAACCCTTATAGTTTCGCCATGTCTGTCTGTCTGTCCGTCCGCGGCTTTGCTCAGGGACTATCAATGCTAGAAAGCTGTAATTTTGCACGAATATATATGAAAACTATGCCGACAAAATGGTACAATAAAGAATTGAAAAATTAAATAAGTGGGGATGTTTTTTTTCTCATCCAACCTTGTAGTGTGGGGTGGTATCGTTGGATTCAGTGAATTGTTTGCAAAACATTCAACTTTAAAGTGCGAATTTTCATTAAATTCGAGCGTCCCCCCTCTAAAATCTAAACCGGTAAGTGGAAAAATTTGGAAAAATTTAGGATGGTAGTAAGTATATCAAACTTATAAGAAAAACTATAACGGATAAGTTTTCTTTAGAATTATTAGTAGTTTAAGAGTAAATAGCAGCCTAAGGTATAAAATATACCTAAGCTTGGAATATTCCGTACAAAATACGAAATCCTTAGTGTAGCAAACTCCTTGGAGTTTTATACTTTTTTGTTGTATTTTTTTGTAAAGTTCTTTTTTTGTATATTTTTCTGTTACTTGTCATTATTGCGTTGTGTTGTGTGGTTGTGTTATCAAGTATATTTCAATTTCATCATACTGGATTCTTCGTCTGCGGAATGTAGTGCGATCCGTGTCTAGCCAATGCCTATTCTGTCGCATAAGGAAAACAAAACCAATCAACCCTATGACTGGAGACCTTCCACAGCAACGACTTGCTCACCATCGCCGACCATTTACATTCACTGGTTTAGATTACTTTGGGCCAATCAATGTCACTATTGGAAGAAGACATGAAAAGCGATATGTAGCCTTATTCACGTGCATGACCGCCAGAGCCGTTAATTTGGAGCTTGTCCACAACCTTACCGCCGATTCAGCTATTATGGCTTTACGTCGTTTCATAGCCAGAAGAGGTAACCCAGAAACTATCTACTCAGATATTGGTACATGCTTCATTGGTGCCAACCGAATTTTGAGAGATTTTTACCGAAGTTGAAGATTTTGCTGCTAATAGAGGAATAAAGTGGAGTTTTATACCGGCAGCTTCTTCATTCTTTGGAGATTGTTGGGAAAGGCTGGTGCGCTGCGTAAAGGTGGCACTGAATGCCACATTACACGAACGTGCTCCTAAAGAAGAAACCCTTTTAACCCTTTTGCTCGAAGCGGAAGCCATAGTGAACTCACGACCGTTAAGCCATGTGTCCATAGAAAGTGACGAAGAGGAAACACTCACACCTTTTCATTGTCTCATTGGATCATCCTCTAATCAAAGCGTACCAGGTAGCATGGACGACACGGATCTGCTCAGAATGTTCATAGGTTGGTTTGTCGTCAGAATTTCCCGCGAGCTCAGATAAACTATATATAGAAAAAATGCGATTTGCGTAAAATTTAATTTTGAATACAGCAGTGTTAAAGACTGTACTTTTTGTAGACTGTACCTACTTGTAGTGTCATGTGTCATCCAAACTATATATCCGCACCGAGTTTCAAGTCGACGCCACTGTCAAATTCTCTTTTGCGGAGACGATCCTGGCCGGACCACCAAATTTCCACTGCTACATTGACTTGCATTACTACCGGATTTACTTAAAGTATGTTAGATGTATTCTACGATACATTTTTTTCTCCTGTAAAAAAATCCGATCTCTTTTCTTTACAGTATTTGCACTTTGTAGTATAAAAATTCTGACAGCAATTTTTCCAATATTATTTAGTCTTCTTCTTTCGATTTTTTCCAGTGTTTTTGATTTGCCACACAAACAATTTCATAATTCCGTAACTACTTTACTTTTCACAAAATTTTTAATGATTTTTATTTTACCTAGTTAATACAATATTATAAATACCTGCTAATGCAGCTTTAACAGATGTGCAACTTTTTCGTCTTCACCCTTTATAGGTCTCTGGTGTATATGTCAGCGGCCGATCGTAAAATCCGTTACGAAATTCCTAGGCGTAACGAGAAATGGCGCCATTTCATAATATGCCTAAACGTTGGCCAGGCATATCACGATGTGCCTGAGTAACAATACGGCAGATCGATTAGAGCAATGCATTCGTCGATATTCCTAGCTCTATGCCGGGCACATCGTAATATGCCGAAAAAAAGAAAAATTTAGGCACGACGAGCGAAGCAAGGAGTGTTTAGCATGAATTATGACCACAACGCACGAGCCGAGCGAGCGAAGCAAGCGTGCCGCGGCAACGGCCGGCGAAGTGCCAGAAGCAATATGGCGGCTGCCTAAACCTCACTAGGCAAATCGTTAAACAGTGAGTTTTAAACGATATGACGGATGTCCCTTAGACAATTCATGAAATGGCGCCATTTCACGATATGCTTAGGAATTTCGTCATCTGGCGGATTAAACGATCGGCCGCCGACATATACACCCATACCCATAGCATATTAAACTGAACATCACCTAGTTTGGGAACAGTTGACCATGTAGGAGATATCCCGAATAGTATTAAGTAGGTAATTTATGTAGTTGCGTGCATTTTAGGTTTCTCCAGAAGAAGCATGTTTGATGGAGTAGCAAACGAGGCAACAGTCCCAAAATAAAATATGGCACTATGAAAGAAGTCTTAGAATAACTGGTTATCATGTTTCCAATATATGCAAATTTACAGACAGAAGAGATAAAGTGAAATATGCTAAAGATATTTTGTTTCCCAAACAATTCAAAAGCGATGTTACAGAATGGGGAAAATAAAAAAAATACAGCAATTGAAGCCTATGAATCCATGTCACACAATAAACTACAATGTTGTGGATTTTTTATTTCCAGTAAATATCCCCACATCGGAGCTTCTCCTGATGGATTGGAGATTTAACTGTATTAGAAGTCAAATGTTCTTTCTCAATAAAAGATGAGTTCATCAGTCCAGATAATTATAAGCATATAGATATTATTAATGATGAATTTTGTTTGAGAAATAACAGACCTTACTTTTTTCAAATTCAAACACAGTTCCTTGTTACTCAAAGGTTGTATTGTGATTTTTTTCGTTTGGACAAATAAAGATGAAAAATGAATTCAAAACTACATAGAAATTACAAACTTATTTCAGAATGTATTATTCCAAAAGTAACTGTTTTTTATTATAATTATATGATACCTGTGATAGCTACAAAGTGTTACAACTTGAAGTGGGTAGTACAAAGAAATCCCACTCTAAGGCTACTGTTAACGCATCGCATCGCAGCGCCATCTAGCTGAGTAGGTACGCAATGTACTAGCAACGGACGTAACAAGGAACGCAAGTCGATAAAGCAACAAGCGCCGCGCACGCCGCGGCACTGCTGACCCTCCCCCCCCCTGGTGCTTTATAAGCTCCACTTTTAACATGTATCGAGTCATTCTCACAATTTTTTTCACTTTTGTAAACCTATCGTAATCGTAACGAAGACACAATAAATTAATTACTTATATTTAAATAAAACGAATCATTCTGCCCGAGTTGCACCCTAGAGCTCACTATAGGCAGGCTAGAAAGAAAGGAGAACGTGCGCGTGCGCGTGCGTGTGCGCGTGCGCGCGCGTGTTTGTGTGTGTGTGTGTGTGTGTGTGTGTTGTTTATGGGTTAACCCTTTACCAGGCCCCTTAGAACTAGCGTGTCTTCATACGTACTTTATATACTGTTACAACCGTATTTAACGCCTTGTAAAAAATGTATTTACGAAAGTCGGAGATGTTCCTTTAAACCAGAAATAAAAATGTGGGTTACGGTTATCCCATCGCCTGTCTAAGTAATTAACTGTCATACTCGATTTTGTCTTATTATATTCTTGATCAGGCGAAGGGATATATTCCTCCCACATCTTATTCTTCAGGGAAAGTCTTTAAAAGGAGATTTTACAGCTAGGTACATGAATTCGCTCTAGATTTAACACAAAAACAGTTTTATTACTTATGCGAGTTTTTATGACACGACAAGACAATTTAACGGGCCATGGGAAGAATAGCTCCCGCACAGTTAAACTCTAATAAGGCCATGGGATAATGTCAACCCACATCCTAATTTATGTCATACACAAAAATGCATGAATATTTAGCAATGTTTAAGATTACATTACCTTTCAACACTCAAAATTTATAAAATATCAAAAAATTGTTCGATCTATGTACTCCTGTTTCATAGAAATTAAGGAAAGTGTTCCAATTCCTCCGTAGTTTACTGAAATTAGAGTTCAAGTGAATCTTAACGGCTGCCAAAGATATATTACGCGATTTAGAAGCGTGTTGAGAATGAAGATAATAAAATACTATTTTCAGGGATCGACAAAATATTTTGTAGGAGGTTTGGAGTTAAAACCTGACTACGGTAACCGATATAAGATGTGGGAGGAATATATCCTTTCGCCTGGTAAAGGGTTAAAGAGAAGACCACAAAGTTGCACTGTTAAAGCTGCATTAGCAGGTAGTTAAAATTACCAATAACATGTATGATTAATTTTCGTGTCACACTGGAAAAATTAATAGTAATTATAAATACCTGCTAATGCAGCTTTAACAAATGTGCAACTTTTTGGTCTTCACCCTTTATAGGTCTCTGGTGTATATGTCAGCGGCCGATCCTAAAATCCGTTCCGAAATTCCTAGGCATAACGAGAAATGGCGCCATTTCATGATATGTCTAAACGTTGGCCAGGCATATCACGATGTGCCTGAGTAACAATACGGCAGATCGATTAGAGCAATGCATTCTTCGATATTCCTAGCTTTATGCCGGGCACATCGTAATATGCCGAAAAAAAGAAAAATTTTGGCACGACGAGCGAAGCGAGGAGTGGTTAGCATGAATTATGACAACAACGCACGAGCCGAGCGAGCGAAGCAAGCGTGCCGCAGCAGCGGCCGGCGAAGTGCCAGAAGCAATATGGCGGCGTTTCATGATATCCCTAGGAATTTCATGATCTGCCTAAACCTCACTAGGCAAATCGTTAAACAGTGAGTTTTAAACGATATGGCGGATGTCCCTTAGACAATTCATGAAATGGCGCCATTTCACGATATGCCTAGGAATTTCGTCATCTGGCGGATTTAACGATCGGCCGCCGACATATACACCCATACCCATAGTATATCAAACTGAACATCACCTAGTTTGGGAACAGTTGACCATGTAGGAGATATCCCGAATAGTATTAAGTAGGTAATTTATGTAGTTGCGTGCATTTTAGGTTTCTCCAGAAGAAGCATGTTTGATGGAGTAGCAAACGAGGCAACAGTCCCAAAATAAAATATGGCACTATGAAAGAAGTCTTAGGATAACTGGTTCTCATGTTTCTAATATATGCAAATTTACAGACAGAAGAGATAAAGTGAAATATGCTAAAGATAATTTGTTTCCCAAACAATTCAAAAGCGATGTTACAGAATGGGGAATATAAAAAAAATACAGCAATTGAAGCCTATGAATCCATGTCACACAATAAACTACAATGTTGTGGATTTTTTATTTCCAGTAAATATCCCCACATCGGAGCTTCTCCTGATGGATTGGAGATTTAACTGTATTAGAAGTCAAATGTTCTTTCTCAATAAAAGATGAGTTCATCAGTCCAGATAGTTATAAGCATATAGATATTATTAATGATGAATTTTGTTTGAGAAATAACAGACCTTCCTTTTTTCAAACACAGTTCCTTGTTACTCAAAGGTTGTATTGTGATTTTTTTCGTTTGGACAAATAAAGATGAAAAATGAATTCAAAACTACATAGAAATTACAAACTTATTTCAGAATGTATTGTTCCAAAAGTAACTGTTTTTTTATTATAATTATATGATACCTGTGATAGCTACAAAGTGTTACAACTTGAAGTGGGTAGTACAAAACCCACTCTAAGGCTGCTGTTAACGCATCGCATCGCAGCGCCATCTAGCAGAGTACGCAATGTACTAGCAACGGACGATAAAAGGAACGCAAGTCGGTAAAGCAACAAGCGCCGCGCACGCCGCGGCACTGCTGCCCCTCCCCCCCCCTGGTGCTTTATAAGCTCCACTTTTAAAATGTATCGAGTCATTCTCACTGATTTTTTCACTTTTGTAAACCTATCGTAATCGTAACGAAGACGCAATAAATTAATTACTTATATTTAAATAAAACGAATCATTCTGCCCGAGTTGCACCCTAGAGCTCACTATAGGCAGGCTAGAAAGAAAGGAAAAAGGAGCGCAAGAATTCCGAAGCTGATCAAGACCCGTAAGATCCTCAACAGCTGCATTTGCACCAAAAATATGCGAGGCTGTTGAATGTGTTTGTCGTGAACCAATAGAAACGCTTCGCCTATCCTCGAACAGCACATGGTAACAGCTAAACAAAGCGAGGCGAGGTAAATGAAGCATTTATATTGGTTCATAAACACATCCTCGCACATCTCTGGTCGAAATAGAGCCTCTACTTTTTAACCGACTTCAAAAAAGGTTTGTTACCTCAGAACTCCGTCATTTATGAACAGATTTGAAAAAAAATTTTCGTTCGTCTAGGAATGCTTTCAATTAGGTCCCATAAGGACCAAAGCAGGATCTGATAATTGGATTCTAAGGAAATCGGGGGAACTCTTCAAATATTGTAGGAACACCTATGGTAATTTCGATATTATAGGAGTAAGTCGTGCATTTGCTCTTGAAAAATCATCATTTGGTGAAGTGGAACTGATGATAAAGACCAAATTTGACCAATGGAGCGACTACTCAATAACAAGTACTTCACGGGTTGAATTTAAATTACTTAAACGCAGTTGCTAAGCAATTTAAGCTCATCGTAATTCATATGGTGAAATGGAACGGGTGATGTGATGAAGCACCAGGACTCCTCATTAATGAACGTCTCTGCATCAGAAAAATCAATTTTTCGTAAAAGGTGACGAGCAGTTGACATTAAACTATTGTATCTTAGATCTTTTACACTAAAAAGCGTGAAAAAAAATGTATAACAAAAAATATAACCGACTACAAAAAAACCATGTCAATAATTTTCTACCAGTCTGAAGTCGGTGCTTCAGCCAGCACGAGCCAGCAGGAGTGATTGAAGCCCAATATACTCGTATAGTTGTACGTGAGGTAGACGATTATAGGTCCACTCCTGGTGGCTCGTGCTGAGGCACCGACTTCAGACTGGTAGAAAATTATTTACATGGTTTTTTGTAGTCAATTCTATTTTTTGTTATGAATTATTTACCATGTTATGTTTATTTGATGATTTTATGTATTACTTAGTTTATTATTATAGTAATAGGGAAAAGGATAAATAAAAAGTTTCTTAGCTATAGCAGTCTGTAAGATGTGTTAGAATTTTGTTAACGGTAATATTACCTAATATAAATTAATTAAGACAGAATACCTCCATTACGGTGCGTCATAACTCAAAGTGACACAGTCACTGGATTAATTTACGTCTTGTCGTAGCAAGAGATTGGCATTGTTTGCCCAATTTTGGTTCCGATTAACATAGAATATCGTGGTTCTTAATGACAAGCTTCTATTACTTTAGTTAACTTTAACATCTATTTTGGTTAATGTTCGGATGTCTGAATTCCCGATGTGTACCATTTTCATTCAAATAAATAAAATATAATAGAACAGAAAAATTATATACCTATTTGTGAACCCAACATTATTGTCTAGTATTGATTTTGTCTTGGTTTACGAACAGAAATAGTCTTGGCGAGGATACAATAAATGGCAGATACCTAAACAAGGAACAGGAAATTGGCATTGTTCATATTTTACCAATGTACCCTGATTCGAAAACTATGTCGAAGGATAGGGTTCTTGAACAATTTTTTCCTATTCTGTTCCAAAAATACTTAAGGGTTACAAATATATAGGCAAAAATATGTTTGACCTTAGTTTGGCCTTCGTATTATCATTAAGGGATGAATCCCTTTACCTGAAAAGTAAATCCATAAGTAGCTAGGTTTATCTATGGTATATATGGAAGTGCATAATTCGAACTTCGTATCTTGCCGCCCCGCTGACGCTTATATTATTTAATACGAGAGTGAGAGGGACGGAACCACACGAACTTCGATTTTCGAATTTCGACGTACCCCGCAGGTCGCAGGCAGACATTGATGTCAGTCAGTTGTCACATTAGCCAAAGAGTAGGTATTGACATAAAACAGAATGTACTCTAGCAGTTTTCTGCCTAATGAGTAATTAATTGAAAAAAAAAACTTTAAAACATTATATTATATACATGAAAGAGACGCCATTATGATATGAACCTGAAGAGATTAAGTCCCTACTCACGCCTATTTCAACTACCGACGTAGAAAGATCGTTCAGTTCGTTGAAATGGATGTTTAAAGAAAGACACCGTAGCTTAACTGTTCCAAATATACATGAGTTAAAATAAAATTGTTTCATAGTTTGTATACAATTTGCAGAGAGTTAATTATTCAATAGGAATAATATGATTGTTTTCAGACTAACCTATCTGTTTATTTCTGCTCTTTCTCGAAACAATATCCGATTGAAGGTGACACGGACAGTTAGCATCTATTGACATTGAAAACTAGCTCGTTTTTAGGGTTCCGGAGCCAAAATGGCAAAAACGGAACCCTTATAAGTTTGTCATGTCTGTCTGTCTGTCTGTCCATCTGCGGCTTTGCTCAGAGACTATAAATGCTAGAAAGCTGTAATTTTGCACAGATATATATGTAAACTATCAAACTTTCAAGTAAAACTATAACGGCTAAGTCTGCTTGAGAATTATTAGTAGTTTAAGAGTAAATAGCAGTCTAAAGTATAAAATACCTAAACTTGGAAGATTCCGTATAAAACACGAAATCCTTAGAAAAATATTACTTAGTGTTTTCGTAATGGCTACAGAACCCTATTTTGGGCGTGTCCGATACGCTCTTGGCCGTTTTTTTAAATATTATTTTACTTGGCATTTCACTTGGTTTCAGCCGCCATGTGTAATTTACGAGACGTCGTATCTGATATTTTAATTTTTTTTTAAATTTAACTATGCCATTTTATGCTAAGATATTCAAATAAGTATCTTGAAATTATCTATTTTTTTTTCAATAAGATAAAAAAGTAGTAAAAAAAGTGATCAATGCCAATTAGGAAAGTTTTGCGCTTGAACCTACGGGGCTATAAACTCGCATTTACATATGGCGGTCCCGGCTTTGCATATAAATTAAATAGGAGGGTGATATCTTTGTTCATGGATAATGAGAGCGTATTGAATCGTTTTAGAAATCCATTGGTTTCGTTACTGTACTTTAGATATACAAAACATGGTTGATGTACAGTCATTTTTAACCCCCGACACAAAAAGAGGGGTGTTATAAGTTTGACCGCTATGTGTGTCTGTCTATCTGTGTGTCTGTATTGTCGTTTTGTGGCACCGTAGGTCTTAAACGGGTCGACCGATTTGAATGCGGTTTTTTAGGGTTCCGTACTGTACGTGGTCGATTCACAAGAGCTGGCATGAATTAAGAGCGTTTATACCTGCTGAGCTGTCAACGTTGCATTTTTAGGGTTTCGTACCCAAAGGGTGCCAACGGGACCCTATTACTGAGACTCCGCTGTCTGTCTGTCTGTCTGTCCGTCCGTCCGTCCGTCCGTCTGTCCCAGGGCTCTTTCTCTGAAGCTTTAAAAGTTAGACACTTGAAATTTTATTTATACCTTTAAGTTTGCGATTTTAATGATGTTTTATAAAAGCTTCGATTATATAATATAGTGACTGTCTGCTTGTGTGGTTTATTCGTTTTTGTGCAAAATTAATAAAGCAATTTATGAACTACAAACTTCAATGAAGCCAACTTTGATAAAGCGCTCGCCAAATTCACACTGTACTAATCACTATATTTACCTATTGTTTTTAACACTAAAAAAATCATACTAAGTATGTTACACTATTTAAAAGGTTTATAAATATAGTTTAAAATGTATTCACACTAGTCGAGCTTCTTATTATTAAATTACACAACATACGAAGTCTGACAGCCTTTTTTTGCGCGGGCATTGATTTCGGAAGCAAACAGCCAGAACCAAAGAGAATGAGAATTCAAACTGTTTTTATTCGAAATACTTGCACAAGTGCTTACATTTCGGCGATATTTTTAGACGGTTTTCTTTAGGTTTGCCCAGTTTGTTTATTTATTTATTTATTTTTTGTTTGTTTGGGTCAAACCTTGGAAGCTAAATTTGACCCACTTCCAGTGGTCCGATCGACTTGAAATTTGGCATACTTATGTAAATTTGGTGACAATACAATAATCTGGTAGTGACATCTTGGTGGTCCTGCCAGGATCGTCTCTGCAGGAGGGATTTCCTCAAAAGTTAATAGTACTGACTTGAAATTTGGTACAGATAATATTATGTAGTTTACATAGATGACAATGCAAGTACAGTCAATAAAAAGTACATTCGGAAAAAAGCTTGTATTAAAGATGAAATGAAAAATACAAGCATTATATTATTTTATTTGCAGTGTTATAGTGTAACTATGTTTGCTCGGGCTTTCGACTCAAATATGAAGTGGATATCTTCAACCGATTGAGCTGAAATTTTACACGCATATGCACGCAATGTCATAAATCTGATGGCAATGCAATATTATTAAAACATTTTCTATCTGATGATAAAGCTAGCGGGTGACCATAGGAACTCTGTGATAAACGACGGAACCCTTCTTGTACGAGTCTGACTCGCACTTGACCATTTTTTATTTGAAAGCAGGTTTTCTAGAGATGGTTCTTAGACTTTTTTTGTTGGTTAGCTTAGGTTATTATTTACAACATCAAACAGAGTGTGTTTCTTTATTGGTGCGTATGGGACACTTTTAATCGTCGCCAGGGCTTGCCACGCCGCCGGTGTTTGTCGTGACATACACAAATGCTACAAAATTCGCATTTTCTAAATCATCATCTCGGCGTATAAATGTAACGCAGGGCTTGGGCACAGTATATATAATTATATAAGGTAAAGCAGTAGGGAAGCTACGAACAAATCGATCGAAACGAACACACAGACGTGCGCTCTACACGTCCTCTAAAGGGGTCTCGCGGTACTGCAGTCGCGAGTGACGCGTCGAGACGAGCAGTGGCCGTGTTGCGTTGTTTCAATTGCGTGCGCCCCAGACAATCCGCGATATTAAAAATTTTACTATGCCTAGGAAATATTTTGCAGTGTATAGATGGACGACCAGATGGCCTAGTGGTTAGAGAACCTGACTACGAAGCTTGAGGTCCCGGGTTCGATTCCCGTGTCGGGCAGATATTTGTATGAAAAATACGAATGTTTGTTCTCGGGTCTTGGGTGTTTAATATGTATTTAAGTATGTATCTATCTATATAATTATATTTATCCGTTGCTAAGTACCCATAACACAATTTTCTGTATGCGTGAAATCTTCATACGTTAGGTTTCTCAAAATTACTTTACCCCTGCTTTTTCTCCAAAGGGCAAGTTACTAGTTTCCACATTTCATGCATGAAATCAGGTACTAGGGTTTACAGCCATTGTTTATCTTGGAGGAGGGGGCATTTGCTCCTAATGTTTTGAGGGCCTTACGTATTTGTTTACACATGGTGCTATTTCCCAAAATTCAAATTTAAGGCTTACCATAAGCGCTTCCGTTGTTTCGGTTTTATTCGGACCTTATATACATCTGGCACTAACTTTTTAAATTATTTGTATCAGATATACCGTTTAGCCAACCAATGTTCCGCCTCGCAACGCGTTTTTTGTGTCTATGTGTTGTTTTTTTTTGAAAACAGGTCCTTCAGACCCTTTTTTTGTATTATCCGTGTCAGTGTTTTATTTTGTCAACCTTTAGCGACATAAAAATGTAATAAACAATATTTTGTGTTACCAAATTCTACGTTGTTTGATTTATGCTGGCCTGACTAAGGTCTACGGGCACCTTCTGTGCTCATGGGCTCTTAGTTTTGCTGCAGTATGCAGTGGTTAGGCCACTAGGCTACTACAACATTTTTTGGAACGAAACGAAATTGCTACTTACGAGTAATACAAGACTTGTAACTACCAGTCTTACATATACGAGTAGGTGGGTATACTATAAATTGTTGAGACCTAAATTTTCCCCCTCTCATAAATCACGATAGCACCGTTATTAAAAATAAGCCCCCTGTTTCATCAACCCGCCTGTTCTGTGTCGTGTTAGCAAAAATTCGATTCGTTCACCTCAGTTTTGTTCACCTCGCTCCTTTTGCATGAAGAAGATAGCACGATATAAAATGTAACAAAATCGTTTGGTTGAATTTCCGCCGAGCAGGGAAGCAACCGGGGGCGCGAGTAAAATATTAATATGTAAATTCACCGTCACATACATCAATCTGCCTGATAAGTTTTTACAGTATTACACATATTTATATTTTTTGACAAAACATTTTGGAACGAAAAACATACTTGTATAGACGCCATCATTTTGTTAAAAGAATTAACGGTACCTACACGTAATATTGCCCAGGCCTGCAAAGGTAAAAACTGGTTGAGTGTTAATTTAAACGGAAATACTTTTATTTCTGATAAAAAAATACCATAAGTTTTATTCACACTGTCATGTAATTTACATATTCTTATCAAATTTAAGTCAATCCAGCAAGTACAGACACCGAGACGGGAAATAAAAGCTCGTAATAAACAGCATGGCCGCATGGCTTTAAAATAAAATCTACATGTTTAAGATAAGAAGTTTTCTACAAAATGAAGTCTATTAAACAGATGTTCAACGGTTATCTTAGTTTTAGTGCTTGAACGGAAGAAGTTTAAAACCAAGAGTTCAACTGTTCATTTATAAATCGATGGCAGCAAAGTAAAAGAAGACATCTAAAAAATAGCTATTTTACAGGAGAGCGTATTTAGTAAAAAATAATGACTACTTTGAGATTAATGGACTGATACCATGAATTTTCTATGATGCATTAAATAATGTTCTTTGGTGATTGTTCAACAGATTTTATTTCTGTAACTATTTTAATGAAAAATTGTAGATGTCTTTTTTACTTTGAAAGAGCTTAAACGTAGAGGAAGACATCTGCCTGATATCCGTTTATGCGTTGTAATGAAACAAACGCCTTTCTCCGTTATAAAAAACGAATAAGCTAAGGTAAGATCTCCGGTAAAACTTAGAGGAGTTTAGAGATAATCTAAACAACATGCAACGGTATTCACCTTTTTTTGATAAAATTTTGTAGATGTCTTTATTTACTTTGCATTAATCATTTTATTCATATTATTAAATGAGTTATCTACCATCAACCTCACGCTGTCTATCATATAAATTCATTTATTTCGTTAAAAACCCCAAAATATGTGTTAAATAAAAAAAAATTTTTTGTTTTATTTTTGTTTACTCATAATTTTTTACGTACTCAAAAACTAAGTATTATTTTTATAGTTTTACACTAATAATATTAAATAAATCAACAGTAGGTACAAGTAATAAATTACGTACAAAATATATCCCAAAACAAAACAATATAAACTGTAAAATAAAACAGTACTGTACTATAATAGTATAAACAATATAATGCTATAATGAATGTGGATAATACCAAAATTGTCATCAATGGCCACATGGATCAGAGGCCCGTCATCGTTAGTGGAAATCTTCTTGATGTTGTTTCGGAGTACACATACCTCGGCCTGATTTTGCAGTTAAGGTACCAACACATGCTAGTTACTAGCACGAAAGCATGCTACTATTCAGCAAAATGCTACTTACTAGCATGTGTGCATAGGGACGTGCTACTATTATAATAATATTAATCCCAGCCTATATACGTCCACTGCTGGGCACAGGCCTACTCACAGAATGAGAGGGCTTGGCTGTAGTTCCCACGCGGGCCCAGTGCGGATTGGGAACTTCACACACACCATTGAATCGCTTCGCAGGTTTGTGCAGGTTTCCTCACGATGTTTTCCTTCACCGTAAAGCTCGTGGTAAATTTCAAATGTAATTTCGCACATGAATTCCGAAAAACTCAGAGGTGCGAGCCGGGGTTTGAACCCACGATCTCTGCTTGAAAGGCCATAGGCTCTAAACATGCTCTGCCACCACGGCTTGCTACTTATTTAAGCATGCTTTTTCTTTGTCATAAACAGTTACAGCAGGTACTAGCATGCTTATTAGCATGCTAGTTAACGAGCATAATGTAACAGTAGTCTTAGATAGAACACAACTTTGAGAAGGAGCCAAGAGAAGGATTCAGCTGGCCTGGGCAGCATTCGAAAATTATGTCGAGTTTTTTTCGTCAATTATACCGTAATGTCTGAAAACGAAAGTTTTTAACCAGTGCGTCCTACCCGTCATGACATACGGAGCTGAACGCGGCTCTGCCAGCTATGAACGGCTATGCTCGGAGTTTTTCTGAAGGATTAAATCCGCAACGAGACTATCCGACACAGAACTAAGGTCATCGACATAGTTCATAGAATTAACAACTTGAAGTGGCAGTGGGCTGGGTAATATCTGTTGAAGCACCGACGACCGCTGGAAGATATTGAGTGGAGCGCGTCTCGGCAAAAGCCGTGGGGTAAAAAGCTGGATGTTCTAGCCGAAGACAGGGCGCAATGGCGGTCTATGGGGGAGGCCTATGTCCGGACTGCTATTGCCTGATGATGATAGTATAATCGATATTCTCTACTACTTCTATCCTATTAGGAAAAAAACAGATTGCTCGTCATCATCAGTCAAAATCTGTTCAGGCGTGTCGTTTTCCAAAAAGCGGTAAGCTGCAAGCAATAGAAACTTCAGTACTTACTTAGGTAAAGAATTTTAATTCATTTGCTGTCTAAATAAAAAAAACAAACAAGTGTATGAAACCATGTTAAGTAATATATCTATTTGTTTAAATATTTTAAGAAAAACAAATAATTTCCTCATAGAAATTAGAAATAATAAATGTAGATTGAGACATATGCAAAAAGTATGACGTATAAACGGACAGTGGCATGTGACTTTATGACGTCACAAGCATCCTGTCAAAGCTCCGAAGTAAACGGATAAATTCAAATGTCCGTTTCTACTGCGATGTTTTTAAAAGCTCGTAATGTTTTCTTTTACGTGCCAAATTTTCTTCATTATTTTGAAATTTGAAATATTTTTTAACAGACTTATAGATATGTTGAAATTAGTTAGTTTTTTGTAAAAAAAAGCATTTTTAAAATGTAGATGTCCGTAACTGTTGCTGCCATCGAAATATACGATTTACATATATTATGTCAATAGCATTTTTGTTTGTTACTTGCTGTACGATGTATAAATAATATGCCGAAAAATAATCTAATGAAATGAACTTACTTTTCGTTTGGTTTCTTCTAAAGGTTTTTTCTTTAACTGCTAGTTGTCACGAAATGTATTCATTGTAATTTCCCTTTATTGACAATAAATAATAATATCTACGGTTTCGGTCAAATACGATTTTGGGTTGGTAAATTGGAAGTGAATCGTGATATTTAGAGTCATAATCATTTACCATAATATATAATACAGCAAATTTGAATTGCTTTGTACCTACAAATCAGTACTTGATTTTGTATGTTTTTTTAGTATAATTATAATACAAATTGAAAAATTTAATGTTGTTGAGACAGCTCTAGTCCTTGAAAAGGCATCTTAACCACGATGTTAAACGACCAGCTAGAATAAGTGTTATAGATATTCGTGATTAGTACATGGTTTTTGTTTCAACAATTTCAAATATCTATATAGAATAAGACAAAGCCGACGCGCGTTTTGTATTTGTTTAGCCATTGAAGGGTTGGGGAAAGATCGCAAAAGCTTTCTGGCTGTGAATATTTGCATGTTTAGTAAGTTTCAGGAGGTCACTTAAAAGAAAAGTAAAGTGAAGCGGATTCTAAAAAATACCAGGATTGTTGTTAGTAAACTTTTTATTGAGTTGTAAGAATGTACAAAAATATGTGTGGATGTAAATATTTTTGAAAATAGGAGAAAATTGCGTGGAATTTATGTGCGAAATCATGTTTAAAATTTACTATACACTTGACGGTGAACGAAAAGTGAGGAAACCTGCAAATACCTGCGAGATAATTATATGGCAAATCGTCTTAGCGGTCCTAGGAGCGGAACGGAGGCAACGGAGTGGAGCGGAGACAATGGAGTGGAAGCAGCGGAACGGAGGTAGTGGAGTGGAGCGGAGGTAGTGGAGTGGAGCGGAGGTAGTGGAGTGGAGCGGAGGTAGTGGAGTAAAGCGGAGGCAGTCTGAAGTTGTAGAGTTTTGGAGAACAAAAAAATTGGTCAAGTGCGAGTCGGACTCGTAACTACATGAAGAGTTCCGTAAACAGTTCAGTAAAAGTTTTCGTCTGGATACCAACGTACTCGTCAAGACGACAAACGAGTACAAATTCGATGTGGTCGTGTCGTTTATCACAGAGTTCCTATGGTCACCCGCTAGCTTTATCATCAGACCAACTCCATGTTATAATAATATCGTTATTTTTTGTTTCGACGAGTTTATAAATGCTGTTTTGTTTGTTAAGAGTACGAACTGAAGAATTTGGATTAACTAGACTAGATGAAACGAATAACAACAATTTGATTTAATTTTTGAAGTTACAGACTTTTCAGTCTTTATCCGAAATGTGTAAAATGTTGTAGGCGAATGTAAAAAGATTTTCCCAGCTCGTGGGAGAGCTTTCAATGACTCAGTCATTATTACACTGGAAAGACTATTAGCAACGGTGAGCCTTACACCTCGAGGAATCCTTTTTAAAACCGGGGTCGAATGTTTGAGAGTGCTAAGAGTACTGGAAATTGAATTTTGAAGAGGCGCGCGTGGTGGGCGGTTGAAGTTACTATGGGGTTGGTTTGGCTATTTGTAGACTTATGAACTTGGCCTTAGTTTCTATGGAGACCTCGGCGACCTTTTAAGAATTTAGGAACAGGACAATGAGGGCATTGAACCAATTCTACCTGAGACACCGTATGGGAAGGCGTTTGGTTGCTTGGTAGGCTGTCGGTGATAGGGGTAAGAAACATTAAAAATACCTTAGGATTAAAAAAACACTAGGAAAACTATAAACTAGAAAAATAAACACAAAACATATAAAAACACAAGCACAAGATGACGTCTATGACGGCTTAGGACTAATTTGATTAGAAAATTGTAAAAACTGCGTTGACGTAGATTATATAAGCCGTTGACTAGAAACTTTAATTTGGTAGTCGCGAAGAAAGAAAACAATGTTGACTTTTGACGTTTTCTTTAAATTTATGGAAATATAATTTACTAGGTATGCATATTTTTATGAAAAGGTAAGAGCGTCACGCTATCTGTTAGCAAAAGTATCGTATTATATTTATTTGTAGAGTAGACTGCAAGGTCGAATCTTGGCGAAGATTCATATCATGGTCGACTTAAGTATTATATCTATGTATGCCTGGAATAGGGTTAACTTAGTCAAGACGCCAATTGCAATGATGGTTAAGAGTAGACAATCCATACTATCCATATACTATATACAGATACTTTATTTAATATTATAAATGTGAAAGTAACTCTGTCTGTCTGTTACGCTTTCACGCCTAAACCGCTGAACCGATTTTGATAAAATTTGGTACATCTTTTATTGCGGAAATAAGGCTTTAAGGGGTTGAAATAGGGGATGAAATTTTATATGGAAGGTCGTCATTATCGAAGATAAATCGATAAATCTTTATTAAACTTGCCATTTCGGCACGTGATAAAAGAAAAATATAGATATTTTTGTTCGCACGTTATTTTAAATCCTTCCTGTGAGGGGGTGAAATAGGGGATGAAAGTTAATATGGGAGATCGTCATTTATTGAAGATAAATCGATGGTTCTTTATGAAACTTGGCATTTGGGCACGTGATAAGAGATAAATAAATATTTGTTCGCGCGTTTTTAAAAATTCTTTCTGTGAGTGGGTGAAATAGGGGATGAAACTTTATATGGAAGATCTTCATTGTCGAAGATTAATCGATGGTTCTTTATGAAACTTGAAATTTGGGCACTTATAAGAAATAAATAGATATTTGTTCAAGCGTTTTTGAAATTTTTCCAGCGAGGGGATGTTAGCAGAGGGGATGATGCCGTGTTAGCAGGGCCTTTTAAGCTCATAAGCAAAATGTACGCAATGTGGGGTCATTTTAGATGGCTTATTGACATAGACAGTCAGACATGAAAAATAATGATTTTTCTTATTTATGGTGCTATAAGAGCTACCTTAATGCAAAATTCCAAGTTTCTAGGATAGGAAGTACCCTATAACTTTTTCTGTTACGGCGATTTGTATGGAAAAACCTTTTTAATAGCTGTAGCTTTTGATTGCCTTGACTAAGGTTTGAATTTTTCACAGCTTTCGGGACTATTTAAACTCGATACCTATACTCCGCGCGTTTTCGAGATAAAGGGTCTTGACAGACAGACGGACGGACGGACATCAAAGTGATCTTGTAAGGGTTACATTTTTCCTTTTGTTGTAAGGAACCCTAAAAAATATTTGTTCCGCCGCTTTTCAAATTTCGACCTTTGAAAATATGGGGATGAAAGTTCTTAAGGAATTCCAAACAAATTTACTATATATTTATCGGAAATATATGTACCTATGCTTAGTAAAAATGCCGTCCTAATTATAATCTTACCCTCCCAACTTACAATAAAGGACGTAAGGTGTCAAGAGTTCACTATGAAGAATTAGTCCTTTTATGTTGGCAGGGCAGAATACACGTTGTATTGCTAAAATGTAGCTTTCCGCAAAATATTTATGTTTTACCAAAGAACATGGATGGATGGATGGATGTAATAACAAAAAAATATATATATTTATAGCAAGAAATAGGTATCCTAAATAAATTAAATACTTCCTAAAGTTTTTCCACGCGGACGAAGTCGCGGGCAAAAGCTAGTTTAAAATAAAACAATACTTGTATTTATTTCATTTTCATTTTATTAAGTAATTTCAAGTCTGTATCTCAGTAGTTAAAGTACTTTATTAATATGAAGTCTTTGTACAGACTAAGTTCGATATTGTAATTATGTATTAATTAATAGAGTGCACTGAAGTAATTTTGGATTAAAAAATAAATCTAGGTATCGCCGTATATAACCATTTAATTATCATTGCCACCTGAATATCTGATCATTGTAATGTGTAGCAGTAGGTTACACGAAGCACGACACGGGTGCATTTGTGCTACCTGCGGTAACCGGTGCCGAAACTAATAAATATGGTTAGCTGTGATAGGTAATCCTATACCTCCTAGTTCAAAATTACCTCAATGCATACTAATTTCACTGTTAGCAAAATCAAATTCTGTTAAAACAGGTTCTAGAAAATTATTTTACTAAACCCTACCCCTTGTTACCCTTGGTTTTTTTTTTCATACAAACCATCAATTTTTCGAACAAAGAATAAAACTTTGATAATTATTATTTTTATTTATTTTTCTGATAAAAACTTAAACATTAGAAATTGTATTTATTTATTACAGATAAACAAACGACACAATCAGAATTCTGGTTACAGATAGGTACATTAATTTTAACACGTAGGGACAAAATTAAAAAAATACATTGCCGCCCACAGAACAAAGGCGGTTATTTAATAAATTGTTATAAATAATTTAAAAAATATGATTGGTTTGTTAAAAATCAACTTTTTTTCAAACATTTTTGGTGCTTTATTTTTTGTGCAAAATATTCACATTAGTCATTATGTAAATTTGGCAGAATACATTACTTCGTTAGGCGCGGCATATACATAATATATATTTGAATACTGTTTCTAGAATAGCATGAACTAATTAATGATTTAGCTGGTTTTAACAATAATAGATTATCTAAAAACGAACTCGTATCCTAGATTTTTGTAGACATATTTTTAGCGGTCCAAATTCTTTCAGGAGTAGGTAATGCCGCCGTAATGTTGCCAAATGTTTTATATACGTATAGGAACACAAAAATATGTACAAACTCTATTAACGTGATTTACTTGGAAATAAACAAACAGAAATTGGACGCTGAATTTTGACTCTCAGAGACAACAAAGACACAATAATGTAAATAAAAACCTGATAGCGGATAATCTGTTTTGATGACGCTGCTAGCGACACACGACCTCAATTTGACGCTCTGCTTCTGCGTATAGATGTAGATGTAACCGTGCCCGGCCGCCGACGCCGCGTTTATACCCATACCTAACGTTGCGGCCGCCTAACGCCTATAATCATCAATCAATTTACACCTGACTTCAATCAAAGTAAAAACATATCTGTTCACACCTAAGTTTAGTGTTATGAGTTCAGTCACTAGTTTTAATTAAGAACAATAAAACCTTGGTAATAATCAACTACCTGGTACAGAACAGGGATCCTCTTAAGATTATTTACATATTTACACACACTATTGGTCCGTCTATGTCCGAAATTAAAGTATTAAATTAGTTATGAACTATAGAAACAAATTTATCTAAATCTTACAATTTAACTTTTTACTGATGTGTTTGCTTCATACTAAACAATATTATTACGTAATCGCATGGATAGCTACTTAATTCGAATATTTGTGTCAGTATAATTAAAACCATATTAACCAGCATGAGAGTGTAAGTAAAGTGATACTGAACTACTTATAATAAGCTACGGGAACTTCGGTTAGGTCTTATTATCCGAGTGTCAATATTCACTACAGCGGATATCGTTAATTATCGATCTAAATTAGTAATGTAGGCAACTATCTTCATGCGATGGCTTCGTTAACAACCCAAACCAGTCAGTTATATAATCAATTGGAGCATAATGATGAATCTGACGATCCTTTGTTGTCAGTCCAGTCATATTCATATTGCGCGTAATGTAAGTAAATGTCATATCAGATTGTTCTTAATTAATGTTTACAGTTTACCGACGACATTAGTGATTGAGTTAGTCAGTCCGACAACCTGCACGGTAATAATCTGGGCGTAGGTACCTACAAAAGTAAACCGAATTAATTAATACAGGTAGGATTAATTTATACCTACTGCTTCATAACGTATTTATAATTTACTCGAGCTCATTACGCGTATCGCTCGACATGGTGCGCAGCGAAGACGGTTTTAACGTTATTTAATAATATGATGAAATTCATCGGAAAGTGATTATTATTTTACAGCGTTACTACTGGTCACAAAGGACCCGAAACATCAATAAATATAATGAAAACGGCTTGCATCTGTAACGTTATACTGTACCGGCGTAGACATAAGTGTAAAAACACACTCTCGCATGATTAAAAATTTGTTTCCACAGCTGATACCTAATTTAGTCAATATAATTATAAGAAAACTATTTCACGACAAAAACATATAATCGTGAGAAATTGATTACAGTTTCTACTCAATATTTATAATCAGCAATAAGTTGTATTGGTGTTCTGTATCATTTTTAAACTTTAATTTAAGTCCAGAATTATTGGAGTATAATATTTCAGTCAACTATTAAAGCTTTGTTCAACTACTATACATATTCAGTAATCCACAAATAACATTATATTCTAGATACTTTTAATAATAGACTGAAATTATTGATATTCCGACACACCATACGAATAATAATTCTAATTTCATTCTTTTTAGTTTTAAACTAGTTGTAATTAGGATGGATATGCCACTGAGCTGACGTCTATATACACCACATCAATTGGGTCATTATTTACATATATTTACAAGTCAACCACATCAGTTTATGGCTTGCGATAACTCTTCATTTTCTGTTTTACACATTACACGTCCGATCACACAAACGTTTTGTCGAGAAAATATTGTCATTTCATTACACGTCATAATTTTGATGAGACCCGTCTATGCCATTTCACTTTCAATTCACATTCGATTAAAGTTTTTTAAGTTTACCTTCTAAATTCAAGTGGTACAGATAAGTTTTTCAAACTACCTATATGTAATCTGTAACACACCTGAGAAGGTCCGGCTCAAGTCACACTATCTCGTCGTGATGCACCACATCGCTGCAACTCCCGGCCCGTTGCAGTCAGGCGCGCTGGCGTCACACTCGTAATTCTTCCATTGTCACGTTAGACTTGGCGTTTAACTGAGTATTCTTTTTAGTCAACGTGCTAGTGTTGATCATTTGCATTTGATGAGCTGACAGCAATGGCTGATTCTCTGGCAGTTGACCACTTGCTAATGTATTTATATTGCTTTTTCCCAATTTTGGAGGTGGCGGTGCTCGAGGCAGTGTCGCCATGCCTCCAACGTTATTACCAGGCAAATCTGCAAACTCAGGAGGTGGCAATTGGTGATGAGAATGGGTATGATGATGGCTCAAAATTGTAGCCGGATCGTTTTTTAGACTAGTTTGGTAAGTCAAAGCGCCTTCGAGATCTCCGCATATATTATTAGGCATTTGACCATTCTCAACTCGTTTCTTTAAATGGGAACCATTGGAGTGACCATCCTGTCCATTCATTCTTGTTTTGTCCCTTTGGTAATATACGCCAGCAAATATAAGTACATTCAGTATAAGCAAAGAACAACCTATAGCTATGGTCACACTTAAGGCAGTGGAGTATGCAGCAAATCCATCTTCGGGTGGAGAGTTTGTTGGCGAGTCAGATTTATGAACTTCCACACCTCCAACCGAACTTTGCGTAGGAGCATTCATTCCTATTATGTTAAAGTTCAAAGGTGACGTTATGTTAATTACGCTTATTATAGGAACCTTGGTTGCGATGCCCGTATCTATTAGAACTAGATCAGTCGTTTTCTTAAGCGGTGGACTATATGTTTTAATCGTAGGCTGTTGAGATGGTTCATCACTATCCAGCTGATGATGAGATAGTGGGACGTCTTCGCCGCCCGGCCGATGGAGATCTGGCACTAAGTTCAGCCAGAATGACAATCTGAAGTCAAAATAGCGCTTATATTGTTTACTTTAAAATACATACAACTATGTTTTTTACGTACGGCATAATAAAAGTAATGCGCACGTTTACATCAACTAATAACTTACCTATGAGCCCGGTAGTGATTTTTCAATTTAGACTTCGTATCTACATTTAAATATTTCTTGTGAACAGCTTCGTACGCCGTCCATTCGATATTTTTCATTCTGGCTCTCTCCTGCCTCCCTGCTCGTATTGGATCACTTTCTTGAGCTTCATTAGGATTCCTGAATAATTTAGGAACGGTAAAGCTTGTTATAACAAGGACAGTGTATTTGATTGATCTTTTTATGGAAATTTAAAGGACTCATAATTCAATACCTTCCCCTTCGTCTGTTTTAAACGATGATTGTTCATTCTGAATTACTTTAATACACATTTTAATATCGAGACAGATGTAGAATTAGGAACTAGTTTGATAAAAATGTCATAGTAAACTAGTTTATTTTGGAATCTTCAATTTTGTTTATTAGACAGTGTTCCATTAAGTTCTACTATTATTAGTTCAGTAAAGTCAGAGCAAATTGGCCATCACAGGTGACAGACAGACGGTTTTCTTTGAGGTTGACTTTAATGGCCGCCTTCCACAGCGGGCGGACTCAGCTTAACTCGCTACGATGAACTTCATAGATTTTCATCGGAAGCACTTATACAACGTGTCATTTTTGATTTCTGTTAACATTATGAGAACATTCAATATGTCAAATGAAGTACTTTTTCCCATGACACTCTTGGCCTAATTATTACCGTTTAAAAGATAAATCAAGATTCAAGTCAATTAATCATGCGCAATAAAACAGTACCTATACAAGTTTCTAAATTTGTAACGCTTTTTTTAAAGTCCGTAACTGAAGCGTTTTAAACTCATACATATTTAGCAAAAGAACGCCAAAAAAAGTGTTTGTGATGTTGCTCTTATGTGCCACTGTTTAAATAAGTTTCAAGAGTAAATATATATCAATTTCAGATTGCCGATTGCTATATATTCATTTGTCAATTCAAATATCCGTATACTTACCTACTTCATTGGGTGCACTGTTAATTTTAATTGGTACCGATACTATCACATTTTCATCAACAATTTGCAACACTGACATTTTCATTATATTCCACTAAATGAAATAACAGAACGTAAATATTTTTAAGGATAAAAAATGAGTGTGCAGATGCCAAATCATAATCAATATTTTCTAACAAGATAAAGGAAACTTCACACTTCCAGTTGTTACAAGTTAAATAGCTTACCCAGTCTTGGCGAAATTTCCCCAGTACAGCATAACTGATTCCGATAATGCCACTTCGGCCTTAGTATAATTCCGGGGGAAGTGCGCCAACCCGCCTACTAACGGGGCGCCAAATATGTAGGGCAGTTCCTCGCCGTGAATGCAACCTTGACGCTGCAAACACAAAGTTATAAAAAAGTAGGGTGAAGGTCACAAATTATAACTACTTAATTCAAATTAAATCACATATAAAAAGTTTGTTATTACGAGATAAGGGTTCCGTACCTCAGTTAGCAGAAACGGAACCCTTATAGGAACACTTTGTTGCCTGTCTGAAATATCTGTCTGTCAAGAAAAAATCTCTTATATACGTATAACACAACTATTAAGAAAACTCTAAAAATCTATTTTTTTATGTGTATCTGACTATAATAGTAGGTAGGTACTTACGACTCTACAGTTCGTGTACCTACATTGTGCGCACGTGTGTGTGTGTGTGTGTGTGTGTGTGTGTGTGTGTGTGTGTGTGTGCGTGTGTGTGTGTGTGTGCATTTTGCTTAGTAGAGGGGCTTTGCTAACAGTAAATACCAACAAATATATACGGAGCCCTCGGTGCGCGAGTTCGACTCGCACTTCCCCAAACTTTTCACGAAATTTGATCTTTTTAATGCCATCTCAAATTGCAGCAGTGGCAGATATTAATAGTCCTGCTTTGAATGGTACATCCAAATTATCACAGAAAATACAAAAACATACCTAGTAGTCTTCTTAATATTTTAAAATCAATTAAGATGTGTATAAGTTTATATAAGTGTACAAATTGGTTGTGTGTGGATTTGATTAGCGACTAATCATCATCATCATTATCCCAGCCTATAAACGTCCCACTGCTGGACACAGGCCTCATCTCAGAATGTTTCCACGCGGGCCCAGTGCGAATTGAGAACTTCACAACACCATTGAATTTCTTTGCAGGGGTGTGCAGGTTTCCTCACGATGTTTTCCTTCACCTTAAAGCGCGTGGCAAATTTCAAATGCAATTTCTCACATAAAGCGGCTAATAACTTTGTGCAATCCATACCTTCATACTAATCCTCTTCAAATAGCAAACCTACTGTGTTAAAAATAAAGTTGTGTTAAATACTTGTGATGTATACATATCATTTAATAATATTGTAAATCTGTTTAAAAATAAAATATACCTCGTTGAGTTTCTTGCCGTATTCTTCTCAGCAGAGGTTTTTCCGAACCGGTGGTAGATTTTTTTTGACATTCATAAGTGCCTGTTATAGCCTAAATTGAATAAAGATATTTTGACATTGACTTCTGACTTTGAATATTATAAATGCGAAAGTGAGTGTTTTTGTATGTTTGTCCGTCTTTCACGTCGAAACGGAGCGACGGATCGACGTGATTTTTGGCATAGAGATAGTTTATAGGCTTGAGAGTGACATAGGCTACTTTTTATTCCGGAAAAATGTACAGTTCCCGAGGGAACATCGCGCGATAACCGAATTTCACGAGGGCGAAGCCGCGGGCAAAAGCTAGTTAAAAATAACGAAAACTTAGAGGTAATTAGGTATGTAGGTAGATAGCTGGATGTCTGGAATAACACACAGGCTACTTTTTATCCTGATATTCCCACGGGATCGGAATAAAATCTTGAAATTCCAACCGCTGAGATTAGACACAATGAAATGAGGCGCACGTTTATTTAGTAAACGTTTATGGAATATGCACCGCGTGGTCGTCGCGTCAAATGTTTTATTATTTCTGACAAAATGAATTATATTTATAGACACGCCACTTTAGTCTCATTTTCATCACATTTTACTTTGGGGATATTTTTTGAAACGTGCGGTAAACTCCTTTCATGAGCCATCCTACGCGTTCTATTTGAATAAGGTATATAGGTAGGTATGAAGAAAAAACGGTATGGATCAGGTTTTTAATATCTTCCGTCCGAGAGTAATATTGAAATCGTTTCCAGTTTCTCCCATATAGCCATGAAAATCGGTTCTCGATTTGTCGATCGTTTTCTTCAATTGCCAATGAATATTTTAAGTACCTATGTGCCTGCACATAAAACTTGTTTAGCCTCAATTATTTTGCAGGGTATCCAAACAATTAGTTTTATTAAGATTTATTCTCACGGTATCGGCATTTGAGCTCGTGATTATTCATTTTTTTTAAGTTTAATCGTGGACATCTTTTACATAAGAAACTTTTAAATGGCGGAGTCTAAACCACGGAAGCTTAACTTGAAGCTAAAAGGATAATTATTCCTTACACTCTTGAGGCTTACAGGTCCAAGGTAAACTAAGCAGGAAATTACGACTATTTTTTATAATTTTGCGGTTAAACTTAACGTGGCTGTGAACAAAACTAACCGATGAAGACAGGTCAGTTCATTTGATAGCTTGTTTTTTCTCACGACAAGCTACTACCATTGCAGCATTGTTCAATATTTTCGTGAGCCGTATTGGAGGTACGTATTTTGTTATATTTACGATGTCTTCAGTATAAGTAACTTTTGACTAAAAGTTTTCCAAATTAAGAAACATCAAGCATCGTTAAAAGTTTGTGAAGAATTAATACTTAAGGCATTTTAACCTACCTCTTTCCGAGTACCTACCCCATACTCGGATGCGATCTCGTTAGTCTCGACATCCTTCGAGACAAATGAGGCCGCTTGAGTTTACATCGTGTATTAATAAGAGACCAGGCTTTCCTAACTATATCCTAACCACTTAACCTGGAGCTACGTCTCCCAGTGTATGCTGATATTCGACGGGCACTAGTTAAGTGGAGACTGGATAATTAGTTCTGTCAAAATTAAGTTAGCCAATCTCGATGGAAACTGTACGCGAGCGGAAATTGCGTAAGTTAAGTGCAAATGTGTGTGAAGTAATCAGTGGTTTAGCGGAATGGTGTCCCATTCAAGCAAAGCATCCATTGAGTTTTCACAGATGGCAACTGTGAAATAATGAGTTCTTCGGAAATGGTTATAGGTTTATTGGTAACGGTTATTGTTAATAACATTAAAATAAAAACTTTTACGAGGAGACTTGACCAAAACCAGGTATCTAAGTTTTAGCGGTACTAGTATAATATACTTGCCTGCGGATAATCTCCATATTTGGTTTGGTAATCAAAAACGTAGAGATACGAGTTTCGGCGCAAAGCTGAATGCGTATCAGCCGTCAAAACTATTGGAGCCACAACCTGGGCATCGCTCAATGCTTCTAAAGTCTCATCCCTGTAAAGATTGATTAACAACTTTTTTAAATACCTGTATCAACTCACTCTCATTCGTTGTTAGTAGTGTTTTGTTACCTTATATTGATCGGGTGTTGCACGGGTCTTTCCCAATCCGTGTATTCGTTAATTATTGTAGCCAAAATTTCGGATAAGTGATAGCTATATGTGTTTCTAACAAAAGATTTTAATATTTTCGATCTTCTATCAGCTTCTATCCCGTATTGAACATCATCACCGCTGAACGCGAAATAAGCTTCGGCTTTCGTCACGCCCAGCATGAGGTCGTATCTGGGAAATATTTTAGAGGATTTGTTAAAAAATAGTGAAACCGAGTAAGGTATTCAATAAAATAACATCTTGTATACTTATACTAAAATATGGGACAAATAAACATAATCTAACTATCAAATCTGCTTCATATCTTATTTTGAAGTGTAGCTACCCCCTTGTAATTCATATGTATGGCTTGATTATAAATACAAAACCTGGACTATTGAAGTAAGTATTGTCCATATTTAGTAGCAATAGATAAGAGCCATTATAGTCTTGAATAATAAATAGGGCAACAAGCAATTGCGATTCCTAATTATTTGTGTTACTTACTTAGTAAGCTGAGCGATTGCACTTTTTCGCATCAACACGGCATTAATAATGTTGATTGCGTTTTGCGTTTGTTTCCCCACAGGTAGACGCGACTGTCCGCCCCAGTCATATCCATTTTCTGGGTTTATGAGGAGATCTCCAGTATCTGCATTTATAAAGAAGAAAGTGGTTGTGTTTCGTGATAGAATAAAATACAGCAACATTATAAGGTACGAAAGTAAAGCAGCTAGCTACATCTAATCATACACAAACTTGTAACCAAACAAAATAATCGGATATTCTCATCAAAATTCAATCCAATGTTGAAGATTTTTTTAAATGAAATAACCTGTGTTAGCTTTTCTAATAAAAGCCACTTTGTTGAGAAATCGGAAAAAATCGTTGTCAAACGACAGACCAAGCTAACTGAAAGCGTAGGTACACGCTTCGCGGGAGGACGAGATGAGAAAACTTCTCGGGGACAATTTAATAACGCGCCTCGGACGCGCTCTGCTTGGTAACCGGAAGAGCGGTGCCAAAGTGAAAACAACAACTGAGCTATCGCCACGAAATAACTCTGCAGCTACTGACTTCGGCAGAGTTTGTGCGCTTGGAACGTCATCTTCTTCTTATTTTAAAATAACTTCTTGCTATGCAATGTTGAAACGTGTTACGAGACTTAAAAGTTCAAGAAGTTAACTATACTTGTCTTTTCACAATGCGCTACAAAATTTATTGTTTTTAGTCTTTGGGTATGGCCCGTGTAATCCCTGATTTGTTTTATCTAAATGTAAGTTTGAATCAATGACTTTTATTCCTATAATCTGTTATTAATTTAAGTTTTCAATTAAATTACAGCAATGCTTTTTTGATGCCCATATTTTATTTAAAGGTTTTCTTGAGACTCGCGTCTGAACTTCCTTACTCATAGATCTTTAAATCACCTGAAACAATTACTTTGCTCACCCGCGACCTTATGATTCCTAGCTACATTTATTCAAGAAATGTGTGTTCATCCAATTCACAAATCTTAAATCTTTGTTAGGGTGAAGCCAGACGAGCGTAATTTTTTGAGTCGTGAGACGCTCGTCTGGCTTCACCCTAACAAAGATTGAAGATTTGTGAATTGGATGAACACACATTTCTTGAATAAATGTAGCTAGCTTATAATGTATAATTAATGTCATATATATACATATGTCATATATATGTCGGCGGCCGATCGTAAAATCCGCCAGATCACGAAATTCCTAAACGTTGGCCAGGCATATCACGATGTGCCTGAGAAACAATACGGCAGATCGATTTCGTCGATATTCCAAGATCTATACCGGGCACATCGTGATATGCCGAAAAAAAGAAAAATTTAAGCACGACGAGCGAAGCGAGGAGTGGTTAGGATGAATTTGCAACACAACGCACAGTGTCATAACCGATATGGCGGCGTTTCATGATATGCCTAGGAATTTCATGATCTGCCTAAACGACACTAGGCAAAACGTTAAACGGTGAGTTTTGAACGATATGGCGGATGTCCCTTAGCCAATTCATGAAATGGCGCGTATATTTAAGTATATTTCTAACAAAACGTACTAGTTAACAAACAAATTAGAGCAGTCTTTAAATAATAGCAAAACAAGAACTAATTGTACATAGACATACTTACAATTTTAATGTAGTGTTTTAATTAATTATATTATGACTCACCAATGACGACTCCATCAACACTTGGACCAAATGCATATGAAAAATCTGGAGCTTGGGCTGGTGCTGATATAAGCGCTTCTAACGGGCGCTCGCGTAAACACCTCAAGAGAGCCGGGGGTGTGAGTTCTGAACAATGCGGAATTTTAAATTCACATCATTAACATCAGTAATTAAACTTTCAACTGTTAGTGAGAAAAATACTTAATTTTACCTGGGGAGCAGTTTGCATGTGTAGCAACTATAGCAGCGTATCTGTTCGGATCTGCCACCAACGACCATGGACTTAGACCAGACCCAGACATAAGAATTGCTCTATGAAAGAGAAGACCTAAAACAAATCAAAAAATGAGTGTTAACCATTGAATATCAACAATTACGAGTATTATCATGGTATCCCTCTTATAACAAATGCAGGGCTACTACGAAACTCGAAACTCGAAGTTCGTGTCGTGCGGTCCCTCTGACACTTATACTATTTAATACGAGAGCGAGAGGGACGGTACAATACGAACTTCGAGTTTCGTAGTAGCCCTGCTGAGCAATAGGACACGGTTTATATACTGCGTTTAAAAGAAACTTAATAAAAATTTAAACTGAAAAGTTATTCTGTAACTAATACTTTCTCAGCAACTGAATGCGTTTCGAGCCAAGATTGTGCTTGAAACAATGAACTATTTGCGAAGCAACCTTCGGTTGTACGTTACAGCGTTTAGAGGTAATGTCGTTTGTACGTTACAACGCCAAATTCTCCTTCAGCTTTCTAAAATGAGTACTAAATAGTGTATAAAAGGAGTAAAGAATTGATTGAATAAGTATAAGTAACGCGATCTGAGAGACTTAATTTTATACCACGCACGTCTTTCCAAAATAAAACTTTAATACTGGTAATGTACCTACTTACTAATGTTTGAAATAGATTGAATACTTAAAAAAATATATTCGTGAATAAATCTATGAAGCTCAATCTCAAAATAATTGAAAATTAGGCGCTAATTTGTTTTGATCAAAATATAACTACTTAAGGAACAAACTAAATAAAAATCTCTAGATGCTTAGGATTTTTTATGCCCGCCACCATTCTGTTAAGAAGCCTACACGCGGTTCACCCTACATCGTTAAGGAAATCTCCTCGCATTTATTTTGACGTGGCCGAACCAACCTTCTCAACCTTTTTCCGCATCTACAACGTAGCAAAAACGAAGGTTTTTAGGTTAATGTTCCTAAATCCTTACGACTTTATTTCTTGAAAGGTCGGAGAGTTCTATATTCCGTTAATCATAAAAAATAGAACCAACTAATGAATAACTTGATTAAGGAGAAAAAATAATTTGTAAGGTTAAGATTATATTTGTACATAACTTTTGCTTCAGACATACACAATACGTTTAGGCAAAGATCAACCATACTACTGCGTTGTCGTGACGTACCAAAATTTATCTAGTAGGTAAACTGAATAGTGTGTACGAGTTTCTATTATTTAATAATATTTGGAAACGTACAGATTTATTTTGTAAAGTTTTATTTTGGAAAGACGTGCAGGACTTCTTTACTAGTATAGTTTTATTATTATATTGTATAGTTTATGAATGTATCGTAGATATCGAGGTTTTAGTTTTGTGATATCGGAGTTTATATCGAATCATAACATAATCTACTAAGTGTTTAAAAAGAAAACATGTTCTGAATACCGATTATTGGTGTAAGCTAGAAAAAGTCTATCTTGAATGCCAATATGGCTGACACATTCATCATTTAAAGCTTCATCTAACAAAGCTCCCAGAAATGCGACTCAAATATATGTAAACTTTTTTTATTAATAAGTAAGGTTTACACATTTAACATTAGGTAAGAGTTATCCCACCAAAAACATTCTGTAAAAAACTAGCCAAGTTTCCATGGAGCTGCTTGTTTATCTCTAAAAAGTATTGAAATCTAGACAAAGTCGTGCCAAGTCTAAGGTTCCTTACTGCGATTTCTTTATTATTATAGTTAATGTTGTGTGACTTGGCCGTTGAATTGTACCCACTCACGTATAAAGAATGTTGAGTCTTAAGTCTTATCCAGTAAATGTTGAGACTCAATACGCGGACAATATAAATATTCTTTATACGTTAGGCTTATACGTAGGGCTTATTATATTATCAAATGTAGCGGCCCACCAAGTTGAATATTTTTTGTAAAGGCGGTATGTCGATCTCTAATAGTTTGGTTGAACTCTTGTGTTTTCTAATCAGGGTCACCATGTACTCCAAATCTTCGATTATCCTAGTTTTTATAGTTTTCCCTTTATGTGGCCATTAAACCCTAACTCTGTACCAAATTTTGATGATCATGAGTGAGTGAGAGAGTGTCATAAATGCGAAACTTTTGCTTTCGCTTAACTTCGGAACTAAATGACGTACAGACTTAAAATTTTGGATTTTAAGTATGTGATTATAGCTTACTGGATGACGAAAATTTCTGCGTTCTGGTCTTATCCAGAAGTTCTCAAATAGGGGCCTGAAAATGCGGCGACATGGTTCCAGTAAAGGATGGTACGGCAGTGTTTGCTTCGCGCTCGACTTGGTGGGGGGGGGCACTACCGCGCCCCCACATAATAAAGTAATATAGGTAATTAATTAGGAAAGCGCTACGATAAGTGATATTCTAAACCTACTTCTATGCACACATTGTCATAATCAATACCCTAGTTGACACTCGTACTACATCTTTTTTCTTTTTAATGCTTTCTTCTTTTACTTATACTAAATGACAACTTTATATTAAGATTGCTTTTAAACTAGCATTTCAATTATTTAATTTTAGATAACAATTTTACGCTAAATCTGTGCAGAAAATACTTTACTTCACGAAGTTTTAATTAAAAACTTAACAGATTACCTACTCCATGAATTTAACATATCCACATGGCTTCATGTTCTTACAGACTGCCCGTCTCATTTATTTAGCGCTCCCAAAGAAGTGGTGGTGGAATAACGTAATTACGTAATAATTTAAAAACCATTTCTGTTGAAATTTATTTAAATTTAATATAGCTATGTATATAATATGTAGCTACGCTCAGTTTATTCAAGCGTAAAAACTATTCCAGTCACACAACAGGTAGAAATATCACTACTCTTTATCGTATACATATAATAATATCACATATTTTAGATGTAATAGAAATGACTTAAAGTAGCGAATGATAGACAGCTGCATATCGGGCGTATATACCTTCACGCTCCCCAAGCTTTGTTCCGAGCCCTTATAAAGTATGCGGCTGGCTTAGGAGTACGTACGTAGGTACGAGTTGGCATATTCATACGGACGAGGTTGTGAAGAAAAGTAAGAGATTTAGTTCATTCTTCTAGAAAAAATATCTTCACAGTTTCGTGCTATGACTTAATCATCATTATCCAAGTCACTGTAAGACTTAAATTTTAATCTTCTTTTTATGTTCCATAAATTAAATTTAAAAAAAGGATAGCAAGCTGATTATTTAAGCTTTCAAGTTAGACTGAACCTGAACGACATGGAATAAAATGTCGCTTTTTCATTTTTAAATACAGCTCCATCGATTTATAAATGAGCTTTTAAGTTCAGAAAGAAAGTTTTAACATACCTTCTGGAACAGCCAGTGAGGTAAGTAAAAAGTGCACGCATGCTGCTCCTGTGCCGTGGCCCATGAGCGTGACGTTGGTGGGATCGCCTCCGAACACCGCTACGTTCTCTTTGATCCAGTGCAACGCTGCTATTTGGTCCATCAGCCCGTAATTGGCCGGTGACCGAGGGTATTCGTCCGAGCGTGGGTTCAGGAATCCTGTAACAGAATTTGCTTGATATCCAAATACATGGTAAATACTACGTATGATGTGACTTGCAAAAACTCGCAAAACAACAGGGTCGTAGTATAGTATTTTATGCAAAAGTTGTATAAAAGGGTTCAGAAAAGGTGAGTGGCGTGAGTTACGATGTGAGCTTTAGCGAACATCGTAAGAAAAAGACGCCACGAGCTTCTTTTGACTTACTTATACAACGTTGCATACAATACTTTTTCTTCGACTGGGTACTTATTAATTACAATACAAAATTAGAGAAAAAGTAAACTTTGAATGTTTTCATACTTTAGTAAAAAACTTTAGTAACAAGGTAAACAAATATAAACAAGTGAGAAATATGTAAATGACAAAATAGTCTAAGTTTTTTTTTTATTAAAGTTTACTTGCCTGTGACGATTTAAAAATATGGGTTACTTTTGTTGGCAGGCTGTGGATTATCTTTGGAAAGGTTTTATTCTGTATAAAAAACATATAAAATACGTAACTGGCTGCACCTTAGCCTGTCCGAACGTACGAATTATTTCATTATTTTGTCGTTGTTATATAAACGGAACATCATAAAGTTTTATTCGCATTTTAATATAAAATAATTCTTAACTATCATGAATAAACGCGTCCAACGCGTAATAAATACAGTAAAGGGCTGTTTGATTAATTTTATTTGACGGATAAATGTGATGCCGTCTCTGTCTATTCAAACAAAAAAAAAACAAAGACGGCATCACATTTATCAGTCAAATAAATTTTAATCAATGGATGATGAAACAGGGGGTAAGTATTGCAAAAAATCCAATCAAGTAATGAATACAATACACAATTGAATAAACAAGACGTGCTTTCAATTTTTTTATCATTTCTTATTTCGTACGGCCTTATTTTATGGGGCTCTGCTGCAGATATTGAGTTAATTTTTATCTTGCAAAAGAGGGCAATTAGAGCAATCTATAACTTGAAGATGCGAGAATCTATATGTTAGGAAGAATATATGTGTTTTTCCCACAAACGTCGATAAGCCAGAGGCTCCGAGAAACACAGGGAAGCTTAAAGTTCCAACTTACAAACTGGCTAAAACCAAAAAGTCGTTCCTGGGAAATTGCATACGTTTTTACAATAAAATTCCAAAAAATGTACTTAACTGATCAAACAGATACAAATATTATAACGATTGTTAAGAATACATTAATATCTAAGGCGTATTATAAAATTAATGATTATATCATGTGCAGGGATATAATATTTGGAAATTAATCAGATCCGCATTTATAAGCGATCACTTACTTCAATAAAGAATCCACTGTGTTAAATTAGTGCTAAATACTTGTAATCTTTAAACACCATTGTAGATAAATCTGTTCAAATATTGAGTTTCTTGCCGGATTCTTCTCAACAGAGGTTTTGCTGAAACTCCCACCGCACAAGTTTTTTTTTTATATTTAGTATACGTATGTGCTTGCCATAGCTTAAATTGTACAAAGATATTTTGACTTTGACTTTGAATGATATAAAATAAATAGGTAAACGATTTACTGCAAAGCCGAATTGAATTCGATTATTTGAATTGCTGTATGGTCTAATCAACATCAAATACCCACTGAAACTTCAAGTTTACGAAGTAAGCAGCAAACAAGAGTAGAGTTTGTTTGCTACTTATGTACATCGTATTTCGTATAAAATAAATCTAGTTTTAAGTTTACTACCTACCTTGAAAAGTTTCTACTTTTAGTCTGGGCAGGGAGTCCTGGTACAAAAATGTAAAACAAACCTCGTTTTGGCAAACTTAAGAACATACCTACATAAAAAAATACAAACAGTGGAACTTTTTTGAAGTCGTTTAATTAATAATAAAAAAATCTGTCACAAACACGAAACTTTGTTTCAAGCAAACATTCGTAAGTTGTACAAATTTTAATGTTTACACGCAAAAAGGTGGGAATCGAACCTAATTGAGCGCGTTCCAATGATATTACATACAAACAGGGAGTAGATAATTAGGTTACTACCGCCCCCGAGTTGAAGATTCATAAACGACCCAATTGTCTCGTGTCGCAATCAGTTTACCTCAAACAAGCCAGTGACCGTCAATGTGACAGTTGAAGAAATTAATGTAAAATGCCGTCGTGTGTGTTTCGAAAGTGCACAAATTATATGGTGCTAAAGTGAATAAAGCTCAAGGGAACACATATCATAATTATGTAATATTTGTTTTTTACTACGTATTTTTAGTCATTTCTAAGTTTTTCGTAAAAAATACAAATGCTAAGACGGCAACATAGATTAAAAAATCAGATGCGACAACGTAGGTATCAATATGGCCGGGTGAATCATATTATGATATGATACAGATATTGTGCTATGGCACAGATAGTGGCATTAATTTGAATAATAATATTATTACAATTGACACAGTGTGTGGGCCTAACTTTGAGCATTCTCCTTTGATACAGAGTTGGTTTGAACCGTGATGTTGAAGGTCTGGAGTAGTACCCCGTCAGTATTACAATTAACTATTCACAACTTTTTTATAGATTTCCTTCTAATGAGGTCAGGTCCTTCTAGTGCGGTGCCTTATTATACCGTGTTTAATATTTTTAAGCAGTTATTTTATTAAGTCGAGATAAATTCGGAAGCTGTAGATAGTATTAGGTAACTTCTAAAGTTGTTTAATATACTTTTGTGAAAAATGTACATAAATATTTCTGCTCGAAATTGTGACTTGTGTAAATCACTTAATTCAAATGTATATACAAAAGGGATATAGTACTTATCAAAATATTTTGCCATGCCTACTAACCTACAAATTTGGTCACCGCATCTAAACACTCTTTTTTTTGTTTGAACAAGGGTTCCCTCTCTGCTTGTTTTTGTTTGAATTTGCTTATCATGGTTAAAATAATCAGTGGCACACCACTTTTGATTGTTCCGCCCATGTTTCAGCAGTAAATTTCCAAAAAACTCTATTTTAACACACGAAGGAATTAAACTCAACAAGTCACAGAATAGATAATAGTACAAGCTCAAGTGTCTGTTTTCTTATACTCGTTGGTCTGATTGCGCATGACATTTGAATAATGTTGCCACTCAAATAATAGCTGGGTCCAGCTTTCATTAGCTATTGAAATATTATTGGCGCGTTCCCAAAGGCTCGAGGTTTGTGCGCTCAAACACTAATAGTAATAAACTAGCGTTTACCCGCCGCTTCGCACGCGTAAATCATTAGATACAGTAGTTGAATTGAAATTCCCTAAAATAACATTGTGGTTTTCATTGACGTTAATTTAAAACACCCATCCCAAATTTCATGACACTAAGTCCAGCGGTTGTTATTTCGAGATTTTATCCCTATCCCGTGGGTATATCGGAATAAAAAGCAGCCTGTGTGATATTCCAGATGTCCAACTATGTACAACATACCAAATTTCATGACTCTAAGCCCAGCGGTTATTAGTTCGAGATTTTATCCCTATCTCATGGGAACATGGGGATAAAAGGTAGCCCATGTGTTATTCCAGACGTCCAGCTACCTACATATCAAATTTCATGACTAAGCCCAGCGGTTATTAGTTCGAGATTTTATCCCTATCTCATGGGAACATCGGGATAAAAGGTAGCCCATGTGTTATTCCAGACGTCCAGCTACCTACATATCAAATTTCATGACTCTAAGCCCAGCGGTTGTTATTTAGAGATTTTATCACTATCCCGTGGGAATATCGGGATAAAAAGTATTCTTTGTTTTAATCCAGGTTATATACTAACGTTTTGTCAAAATTCATCCTAATCTGTCCAGCGTGAAGAAGTAACAAACATACTCACTCACAAACATTCACATTTATAATATTAGTAGGATATCCAATGATCATTTGAAAATATAATTTTACAATATCTTTTTGGTTCTCATATCGGGGCCGATGGGAATGACCCAGCTTTACATTTATCAAATTCAATTTCAATTCAGGTACATTGCTACATACCAGACAGTTGTGGACCGGTTTTCAAAATTCTGTTTTTATTCGAAAGAGGTACTCTTGGTCCCATTGTCACCAAGTCAAGATCTGATGATAGGAACCTAGTAAAATCGAGGGCAATCCTTAAATTTTATAAGCACACCTATGGCGATTTTAGCATTAAAATAAGCATTTAAAGTCAGAAAGTATCAGTTGATGAACTGGACCTGATGAAGAAGACCGTAGATGGCCAATGGAACTTGTCAAAGCTACTAGCTCACGCGTCTATAAATGATCATGATTAATATACCTAGATAAGCGACCAAGAAGAAGAGTTAATGATTCTTTCGAACTGGTCTATGGTGAACAACGTAACTAAGCCGTATTTGGGCTTAACAGAATCGTTGTCACAAAAAATGGAACTGACTACAATACCTACTAGCTTTTAGTCGGTGTGTTAGCACGAGCCAGCAGGTGTGATTGAAGCCCAATATATAGTATCCATAGTACAAGCTTTGCTTAGTTTGGGACTATTGTCGTTCCAATCGTTTATTTAACTTTTGACAGATCACGCACGTGAAGTTTTACAATAATTTACGGTACAATGTACTACAGAAAATACCGTACTTCATAGACGGGCACCGCTCACTTAGTGATGTGCCATTCATAATGAATGACCATAGACTATATAAATCGTTTTGAAGTAAATCGATTTTATAAATAAAACATACATTTAAAATTATTGTGATTATATTTTATATCAAAATCATTTAAAAATATAAATACATGAATATGCCTTTAGGGATTCAAAAGTAAAAACAACTAAAATAGGCACTGGAATACTATTTTTAATTATACCATGGCCACATACCATTTTACCATGGGCGTCTCGTTGTGAGTGACAACAAACTGCGGGTCTACTACGAAACTCGAAACAAGAAGTTCGTATCGTACCGTCCCTCTCGCTCTCGTATTAAGTAGTATAAGTGTCAGAGGGACCGGACGACACGAACTTCGAGTGTAGCCTTGCTGGCGTCGCTGCCGCGTCCAGTATTGCCGCTTCATAATTGACAAAATTACTAAAATTACCGTCGGAAGTGATAAACATTATTAACTTAACATAAATGGTTTATTTTTATATACAAAATAAAGTAAATTAAACACCTGTGAATGTTTATAAAACAATGCAAATTGTTGAACAAAAATAAAATATGAATGAAAACTTTTTCATGAATAAAATCGATTGTTAAAAGAAATTCAATCGGTAGCACATCAAGGCATCACTATTTTAATTAGTACTCGAGCTGTCAAAAGTTAAATAAACGATTGGAACAATTATAGGTCAATTGGTGTCAAGTGATGATATTTATTATTATTATTATTTATTATAATACGTAGGTGAGGTAGGGGACTATTGTTCCATGCCTGCTGGCTCGTGCTGAGGCACCGACTTCAAGCTAGTAGGTACCTAGAAAATTATTTTCAAAGTTTTTGCAGTCGCTTCCATTTGGTGTAAAATATTTTGCCAAATTTTCCTTTAATAGCTTATGTATTTACGAGTATACCTACTCAGTATACAAATATTACATCACAAATAATATTTGGAATTCAATGGCTCGCCCATCAATAACATATTTGATATTTTTGGAGGAATAGAATACCTTTACTATGTATTATGTAGTTCAAATACCTCTTAAGTCTTAAGTACTCTACAAAGTAACCATTGACATTACTGTACATTTGGGACTGATAAAAGTTAACAAATGATTTATTTGTGTCATAATATGACTAACATTTTAATTGCTTCCACTTAGTTGTACTTGTACCTAGTTATATTCTACGCAGGGACTGTTACAAAGTTATGTGAGTATTTTGTCGAAATTTTACAACAATGTCCTAAAGTTGAGGCACAACAATCTCTTGCGTACAAAAGGATTCTTGATGGAGTACGTCAACTTTGTTTTTATTGCGCATACAAGAATGTGTCGGTAAAAGAAAATACGACGACACGAGGTAAGAAATTTCTTCATCAAAACAAGAGTATAACTTACACAATAATAGGTACTTACATATATTTTAGTGTAGGTACTGTTTGCTATTTTTGTATGTTTTGGAGATTACCTAGGTGTTCATATTTTGAAAAAAAAAAACTAATTCAAATCTAAAATACTTATTAAGCTTAATTAAACATCAATTTTTTTTTACGTAAGGGAAGTACGTCCAAAATGACAGGGTGTTTTGATTTTGGATCATATTTCTTCACCTAACGTAAAAATAATCAACTTCAGTCATTGGCTCATTAGGTAGGAACAATATCAAAATCAATATTATTAAAAATGGTAACGAATCCAAAAAACATTTTGTCCGTATAGTATGGACACAATGACACACAAAGTAAGGACATAATGACATACTAACATTTTAAGAATATTGTTGGCAAAAAAAATATTTAGCCTGTTTTGAGTTATCAGAATTCAGAATATACACAAGCACAAAGAAAAAAAAACATACACTGTTGTCAGCATTGACTGGGCTGAGAACAGGAAAAAAGACGTTGCAACAAATGCAGGGTCACTCAACAGATCATCGTTTTTTTAGTCGGCAGTGAAATCTTCTGAACTATAGAGCTATCATCACTAAGTATGAGCAGAATTATCATGATGCCACTGTGCCCTGTTTTTTTGTTTTAATTCGATAAAATTTCATATTTTATTTCTCATTTCATTCCATATAATTTCTATAATATATTTTTATGGATTCTTGGCTCCGAGGCAGACGCTTAGTTTCTATCGCGGTTCCGTGACAACCCACCGAGATAAATGATAGACTTTGATTAACAGAAATTATATGAACAAAACGCCATCCACCATGTCATTTTGTCCAGTGTTTAGGTATGTCGTTTTGTCCAAATATAAACAAAAAACATAAAAAAACATATCTTTCAATAACAGCTGATAAACGAATCAAAGTTAATATCAATTACTAGATCATATCATAGTTCATTAATTTTAATAAAAATAATTACAATTACCTAAACATAATTCACCAAAAACCAGATAAAACAAGTGTATGGTTAAAAACTTTGGTGGGCATGAAACATATCCAAACGCTTTACTCCGGCTCGACTGCACCAGTTATGCTCAGCGTTTCACAGAGTTGTGAATATGGCCACCGTGACGTGTTGCAGTGTCCGAGACTTCGCTACAGCCCGCCTATTTCAAAATAAGCCCACTATGTCATTTTGTCCATAAATGTCATTTTGTACGTATTTACCTTACTATACTTACCGTAGCAAATAAAAATTTGATTACTTTCCCGAATTTTAGATACGTAGGAAGTAGGAAACTATTTAATTCATTTTAACTGCATAAATCATCACATCATCAACGTAAAAAAAATACAATTTAGAATTATGTCTCTTGGATGACAATTAATATTGTCTTAATAGTGTTTAAAATCTCATTTAGCCTCTTGTCAATGGTATTGATTAGTCATAAAAACGCGTATGTCGTAAAGGCGTGGTCATTAACAAACATCGTTAAGTTGATCTCGACGCAAAAACAAGAAACAACTGCAATAAGGCTTAATCATCTTGAAGAGAACTAAGATCGCAGTTATGTGCGCATGGCATGCCAACCAGTGATTACAACAGACGTCACGAGTCAAGGTTGATTAATATTGTTTAATGACACCAGCTCTCTCGCCTGTTCAATATTCTCTCTTATAATCTGAAGATTGTTTCAAGACACACCTGCTGGGCCGGTTGAAATAACCAGCAGGTAACTTGACTCTTTTGAATGAATTAATTTATGGCGTTTATGATTCGGAAGTCAATAATGACCCAAGTATTGAATAACGGAGCGAGTTTTTTATATCAAAAGCTGGCAAACTAGCATGCCGGTCACCTGATGGTAAGTGATCACTGCCGCTCATGGACCCATTCGTACTGCAGCCAGCAACTGGTTACCAGACTCGCGCAACACGGAATAAAAAAAACTTTTTCATCACACTTGCTCGTCGATGACGTTATTCCATGCCTGTATACTAAAAGAAAGTAGCCTCAATTGTTCCCGCGGGAATATGGACTTACGTATAGTTTTCCTCCCCAAGGGAGTTTTGACTTTAGTTTTAAAAAATTAGTAGGTCATATTAAATATAATGACCCGGATAACTCACGTCTTAAATCGAGTTTAGCTCGACATGTTTCGGGCTAATCCGTAGCCCTTCGTCTTCGGAGCAACGCGACTCAGCGGCAGCTGCAACACGCGCACTGCGCGCCGCCGCTCTGCTCGCGCGACTACCCGACGAAACTGACACCGGCACACAACTACCCGCGTTTTCATCATCATTACAACTGTCAAATGTAGGGTAGCACACAACACTAACAACATCGCTCTGTAAAATGATGTATAGTGAGTCAAATTGATTCGCCGACGTATAAGCTAGCCCGTTACCTGTCGTCTGTGCTATTGGGGTTTACGGGGAAGTCGTCGAGTTTTATTAGAGATTCAAAACACTTCGTTGCCTTGTTGAATGATGTCCATATGCGTGAGGATGAACTGATGGTTAGCTTTGACGTTACTTCTCTTTTCACCAATGTGCCGGTAGACGAGACTTTAAAGATAATATCTGACCTATTATGTGTCACTGATTTACCTACCGCGTATATGGAGGGAATTGAGTTGTGTTTGAAGATATAGCATCAAGTCGATTTTCCGTCCTCATATGCAGCTCAGACAGTTGGTACGTTCGCCGAAGGATAAGGAGCCCCTGAGTGGCCCCGGGGTATATATGATTCCCTGTGCCTGTGGCAAGAGCTATATTGGAGAGACTGGACGAAACGTTTCCACAAGGGTATCGGAGCACATACGCAGTATGAGGAAACAGGACGACAAGGGGTCTGCTGTGGCCGAGCACTCAATGAACTCGGATTCGACGCACTATATCAGATTTGATAAGGTATCTGTACTTGCGAGAGAGAAATTTTTCATTCCGCGGAAAGTGCGTGAAGCCATCGAGATTAGTCGTCGGCCGAATTTCAACCGGGATAGTGGTTGGACGGTACCTCCGAGTTGGAAAACGGTGTTAAATACTCGTGCTGCGTCATCGGTGTGTGTGAACGTACCTTTACAGAGCGATGTTGTTAGTGTTGTGTGCTACCCTACATTTGACAGTTGTAATGATGATGAAAACGCGGGTAGTTGTGTGCCGGTGTCAGTTTCGTCGGGTAGTCGCGCGAGCAGAGCGGCGGCGCGCAGTGCGCGTGTTGCAGCAGCCGCTGAGTCGCGTTGCTCCGAAGACGAAGGGCTACGGATTAGCCCGAAACATGTCGAGCTAAACTCGATTTAAGACGTGAGTTATCCGGGTCATTATATTTAATATGAGTGAGTCTCACGGTAGTTTCATGTTCAAAATTAGTAGGTACGACATTTCAGACTAAAGAGGTTTCAAGTCAGCCAATGTTTTATTTACATCTTTAAAACTTAGATATAACCTCTTAACAAAAATTTGCCACGCTTCATGAAACTTCGTTATTTTTATATTTTAAATTAAATTTATATCAAATTGTTTTGCAATAATTTTTGTAAATATTTTTTTAGCATGTTGGAATAAATCTGGTCGTAAGACCATTCGAATTCTAAACTAAACACGGTTCTTAGCAATCTATGGTAGACGATTCGAAAAAAGTGACAATCAGGGGAGCTAACACGAAATTCGAAAATAGAAGTTCATATCGTTTTCCTGCCGCTAATATTATTTAATACGTGAGTGAGAGGGACGGTACGATACCAACATTACCAACTTCGACTTCATATTTTATTAAGTTGTTTTCTTAGCGTCTTGCTTTTGTTGAGCTGTGAAGTGTTTGGACACAAAATATTTTTTTTTTGCATTTTTTTTCTCGCAATGTGATGAATATCATTGTGTGTATCACGGGCCGTAAGGAGATTACAAACTCGGGTCATTAAAAGACTCTTCTAACTCTAGACTCATTAGTAGGTAATCCCTTTCTTACGCCCCTTTATGCACAATGTTTTTTTGTATGGACTTTGCATGGGAAACCAGTAGCATATTTAAACTAAAACGTCAGTACAGTCAAGTCAACTGTCATCAGTGTCACATCAGCCATGTTGCTTAGCTTGTGATTACGGCTCGCATACTTTCTAAGCTTACTTTGGGACTAGGTCAATTGGTGTGAATTGTCCCGTGATATTTATTTTATTTTTTATTTTCTTCGTTAATTTCTGTTATTTTCTTTTAGATTTCTATTTAATTTAGTCTTAATAGTTTTCTAAAGTAGTGACACGTGACCGTAAACATATGTTGTGAAAATGGCACCGAAAAGACGGTTTATAACATGTGAAATTTATGGAAATCGAACCAGTCGACAGAATCACGAAAAAATAATTTTTAAGGCAAAATTTCCTTTGGACGAGAACCGGTAAGTATTGCCATAGATCATTGACATCTATGTACCTTACGGCACTAGACTAGCTGTTAGGAACAAAACGCGCGGCGCATCAAGCGCTGGCGAAAATGGCCGAACATGCCCGAAGAAAGCTGATCTCGCCTGCATCAGCATTGGCGATTACGCCAGGGGCACATTTAGGGACGTGCAATAAAATTGTTTAGGAACCTACCTAAGTAGTAAAATTATTCGACCCTATTACTTTTCAAAATTGAATATGATTATTAAAGAAAATGCATTTTATAAAGTGAATGTTGTTAGTACCTAAGTAGTGAATTGTTCAGTCTACGTTTCTAAATTAAGTATAATAAATAAATATCATGGGACACTTGCCACCAATTATGATATTGTTTTATATTATTTGTACTTTTACGAATGTATAGGTATAGCAGTTTTTAGGGTTCCGTTGTCGAAAAGAAAAAAATCGGTCAAGTGCGAGTGCGAGCGACCCGCGCATGAAGGGTTCCACACCTCCTGTTTCAGTAGGTAATAGTTTTTTGTAAAAAATTCTAATACAAGCATTTTTGCTGGCGGTACTTTTTGACCCTGGTTACCAAAGTAGGTAGTCGTCAAGACGAATCAAATGAGACCAAAATCGATGCAGTCGTGTCGTTTTATTACAGTTCCTATGACGAACATCTAACTTCATCATCAGATCAGCTCTACGTCATAATAATATTGCATTGTCATCTGATTTATACATGCATGCAAAATATCCACTTCAAATTTAAGTTAAAATATTAATTCCACCTGAACAAACATAACTAGTTACATTACATTACAAGTTAATAAAAACATATCACCAAAATGTAAGCACTAGGTGCAAGTATTTTGAATAAAAAACAATTTTTAATTCTCATCCTCTTTGGCTGTCGCCCTCTCGGTGGCTGAATAGCGCTTCAGACTCATTCCATGCGCAGCAGCAGAAAAAAAAATTAGCTGTCAGTTTGGTTCATTCGCGGGAAATTCAGTGGACTTCGATGTTGTGTAATTAAATAATAAGAAGCTCGACTAGTGTAAATAAATTTTAAACTGTATTATAAACCTTTTAAATAGTGTTAATACTTAGTATGTTTTTTTTAGTGTAAAAAACAATAGGTAAACATAGTGATTATTTGGTGTGGATTTGGCGAGCGCTTTATCAAAGTTGCTGGCTTCATTGAAGTTTGTAGTAGGCGGGAAAGCATAAGAAAAATATTGGAATAAAATTAAATGTTAAAATATATTTAGAGAAAAAGTTTACTCTATTTCAGAATTATTATTCACCATTTTTGAGAAAAGCTTTATATTAGTCTCGGCTGGAATAGCAATTGCTGGCTTCGTATTATACTCAGCCAGCAGTTGCCTACTTCCAGGCCACGACAATAATCTACTATTAACGCTCTCATATAATTGTGTATCGGTTTATGAACCCTATCGTTTTCCTTGGTATATTTTATGCACAATTTGTTCTTAGAATTAGTAATGACGTGGCTGTGGTAGTTTATGAGCTGTTATGATTGAAATCATTTTAGTACACAATTTCCTAATAGAATATGTTACGGCTTCAATTATTCCTTTACTAACTCGGTTGTGTTTGATCTGTTATGTGTGTAATTTATGACCGTTCGAATTGTAATAGTACCTAGTTAATTAAGTATAGTCGAGCAAGTTACTATTTTTATGAGTACTTAAAAAAAGGCAACTCCGGAATTGGCGGCGGATTGTAAAAAAAAACAAGGGGCAGGGGAGATGGTGGTTGGTTCGTTGAGAAGTATGATGCAAGAAGAGCAAGTTTGGTTTTGATAAAGGGAAATTTTAATGAATGAATGATTGGTGATTTAAAAACAGATATCAGATTGTTATAAAAGTATATTGCAGCACAATTGTTGGAAATAATAAACCAGTCAACGAAAAGGAGTAAGGTTGTTTTAATACTATAACAATATATAGGTACTAAAAACATATAAAAAAATATTTAACTGGGGCTCCCTACAACAAACGTGTTTTTTTTGCCGATTTTTGGCCGTTTCAATAATCGCAACAGGTAGACGCTTGAAACATTCACAGAATATTTAGTTGTACATTCACTATAAAAAAAAAACAACAAACGTGTTTTTGCCGATTTTTTTGCCGCCGGAATTATCGCATATCGCGAGCTTGAAACATTCACAGAATATTTAGTTGTACATTCACTATAAAGATAACTAATTAACTTAATAGTACATTGTGTCTTAAGGGCGGTAAACAAGGAATTACGAACGAGAGTATTAAAAGCCTGAAGTCGAAGACTGAGGGCTTTAATGAGTCGATGTTCATAATTCTAGTACCGCCCGTACGACATACAATGTTTTTCATCACATTTGTGAGTAAAATTGTATATTTGTAAAAGAAAAACTAAGATTTTTCCAAAAATTGCCGATACCGCTGACTACGCTCTTGGCAGCGCCAGCCTCCGCGCCACCCCATCCCACGTATAGCATGTGCCCGACCTGCACGCGCCGCGCTGCAGCCCGCCATGCAGTATCAAACTCATTTACCGACCTTGGGCTTCATGACATGAAAATTAGTACGGGCAATGACTCATTTACCGACCACGGGCTTCATGACAAGAACATTAAGGTCGAGGGTTTTATTTGGGGGGTTGCAATCAAGGTAGCCTGCATGTTACGACACTGTTTACGAGCAAGTGTGATGAAAAATAAAATAAATAAGTACGTATTAAAGGGGATCTCCCATACAACAAACGTGATTTTTTTCGCATTGACCAGTTTATTGAAAATTTTGCCCGTACAAACTACGGGCTGCCGGCACGGAGACCTTTTTACCCAACTGTCCAAAAGAGGGTATATACAGTAGGCGACAGGCTAGAAACTTGTCACTATTGTACCGTTTTTGTCAAACTTAAAACCTAAAATTTATAAAATTGGCTCAGAAGCGGTAACGTTTCGTATGGTCTGCCTACCCCATTTGGGAATACAGGTGTGATGTTTATGTGTATTGTGTGTGTCCAAAAGAGGGTTATATTGAATATTATACCCGTGCGGAGGCGGGGCGGGGCGCGAGTTATTTTATACAGCGTTTATTTTTGATACTACCTCAAACTGTAACCAGACGAAGATTTAAGTCCTGTGAACCGATATCAAAACAAATTGTTAATTTAGAATTAACTACCAGAGCGTAATTAATTTTTGAAATATTTTCGAGCAACAATGTAATGTTTACAATAACTTGATACGAGAGAGAAGCGTTCTGTGACAACTGTCACGTCAACAAGTACGCCGTTTTGAATAAAAACAAAGTATATCGCCTAGTGATACATTGCGTGCTTATTAATTTTGTAAGAAATATAATAAGTCATTTTTTGTACTAAAACATAATAAGACGTGATTATTAGGGCCTTCAATAACTACCCTTAACGTTTGAGGTAGTATCAAAAATACACGCTGTATAATTTGTCTAGCAAAATATTCACTTCAAATAATTGATATGGCAAAACACAGTTGGTTGATGGTTTGAATACGCAATTCGACCCGCTAGATGGCGCTGTTATTGGTATGATAACACAATTTTAATGTACCTAGGTGTTTTTTCGGGCAGGACAACGTCTGCCGGGTCCGCTAGATTTCTATAAAAAAACAGTAGCTTTGTATAAAAAACAGTTACTGACAACAAAAAAAATGCAAAAAAAGAGATTAATTAAATCAAATGCTGTTGATGCAACCATTTCATCTGTTTGAACACAATAATTTTAAAATGTTATTAGATACTTACCCATTATTTATTATTATCTTATTATCTTGTGTTCTGTTATTTTTATTTATTTTTATGTACAATAAAGAGTTTGACAATAAAATGCAATACAATACAATATTTTGAAAAATATATTGTTTTAAGTACATAATGTTTTGGTGAATGAGTTCACATTTGCCATTTTTCAGCGAGGTCAAATTAGCAAGAAAAAACCTTCGTTTACCAAAAATTCATATGATTTGCTTAAAAAAATCTAGACTCATTACCTAACGGAAGACTTTTCATGTTTTTAAATTTACACCGCATTTGTATAAATAAACTGTAACGCTGTAAATTTTCATTGGTTTATAAATAAATATATACTTAACTAATTTTTTTTTTATACGACTTTATGGAAAACGAGCAAGTGGGTCTCCTGATGGTAAGAGATCACCACCGCCAAATAAAATAAATGTTTCCGTCTTGTTACCTAGAATGCCGAGGCGGTAGTTGATAGTGACCACGACAAGCCCCGCGTGCGACGCCAACACGGACCCGTCGTAGGCGTTGCCGGAACTCCACTCGTAGCTCTCGCCGTGCACGAACACCAGTACAGGGTACCGGGCCACAGCGTCACGTACGCCTGCTGCAATGTCACGATGGTTAAAAAATGTATTTACCTGAATGAAAAAAATACCAGGCGTCTTATAATTAACCAAGAATATCAAGATCAGACGGTTGATTGCTTCAACTAAACACCCCTGAAAAGTCACGGATTAGACGCCAAAGTACTTTTTAAACATCGAACAATGTATGGACACCTTTGTCAATTTGGCAATTCTGAAAAATATTTACCGAAATTTTTAGTCTAGCTAACTGAAACACGTTCCTGAATATTCCGGATTAAATTTAAAACACCTCGTTTAATTTTTCGCGGTATTCCAAATATCTTATTCGTTACATTATTCTCGCTTGACGCTTACTACAACCCCTTACTATTGAGTTACAAATAAACGCACACAGCAATAAAACAGATCCTCGCGGCCTCGTTCCAATCGTAAAACTTACAGGAAGTAATCTACCTACATAGCACCAACCAATACCATTAATCAGACTAGTATTTTGCATAAACACCTTACTTAATTTTATCGAATTAGTTTCACGCAGGCATAAATTAAACTTCAAATATGTAGTGGTCATATAGTGAGTTAACAATAAAATATAAAAACCACACAAAAACAAAACTTGTATCGTTTCCCTCAAGTACTATTAAGGCGGCTATTAGAAAACTAATATGTTCTTTCGCAAGTACGCACTAACAGAAGGACTATCGACTTCGCAAAGTAATATCGATATATTATTTTTATGAGCGCTGGCCGGAGAACTGGTAATAAAGGGGGAGCCACAAACGGGTGACTATATTTTATGGAGCTGATGAACTTTAATGCTGTCCTACTTAAACCAACACAAATTCAAATTATAACAAAGAGCGTTTTCATTGTTCACGAAGCTAATTTTAAGTAAAAATATGAATAAAAAATGTTTGAGAAAATAACATAATATCAAATAATACCAAATATGGAAATTAAAGCTGTCACTTACGTAGAACTTTCATGACAAGTATCAGCAATTGAAAATATACTTAGCGGCATAAAATTTGGTCCACTCTAATTAGAAAATTGCATATTACTGCATTATATTCAAGGGCCAAATTTTTTGCAGCTCAGTATAATTATAAAAAGTTCATACAAATTCGTTACCTACATAGGTTTTTAAATAAAAGCGTACCTTAACTATTCTTTCGAACATTCTAATATTAGTATTCATAAAAGGTCCAACTTTTTGATAAAATTATCTATACTTATATTATATGTATCTTCATGTACTTATTATAAGTTATCTGTAATAGATTTTGACAACTAAGATGTTGACTACTGCCTGTTGTCCACCTTCCATTGCAAGCGGAATAGATTCCGCACGAAGTTCGTTTAACTCGCAATGGGGAAACTGCTTAAATGTTCTTCCACTGATTAAGAAGTCAAAATTCTTTCCCTGGGTTTCCGCCCATTACCTTTTTTTACGGAAGGTGGGTTTTAAGGTCTTGATTTCGACATGGCATGTGATCTGCACAGCCTCAACTTCATCCTGTCATTCTGTATTCTTAATATGTAACTCCATTCCGTAACGCACACTAATCGACGTCGTAACGGCACTGTCTGTTCTCAGCATGTTCTCAACACTCTCTAAGGCTGCGTCGTCTGTCAGTCAGAAAGTAAATCACAAGACTGTCTTGTCTACCTTATACTAAGATTGCTCGGTGCTCATGAAGACCTAGACATATTTGGTTCAAGACTTAATGTTTTTGTCAGCAAATTACGGATTGTCCTCAGTTCAGTTGTGTGAGGATTCTAAGTAAAATATAATAAATTATGTTTGTTAACTAAATGCATGTATAGTTTCTCTTGTATTTATGTAAATATTGATACTTTTCTTTTCTTTTCTTTAAGTTTTAATTGTATCACTCTTTTCATTATGTGTACACATAGTTTGAATTGTAAATGATCTCTTGCCTTAATTATTCTCATTACTGTACCGCATGTTTACAATTTGTTTTGTGTGCCAAAGTTAATAAATAAATAAAATAAATAAATAATAAATTAGAATATTGTGATTCTCGTGCGTAAACGGGGCTTAAGTCAGAATAATATTCCCAAAGCAATATGCGATTTGATTAAAAATCAAACCCGACACGCGGCAATCGTGGATTACGCGAATAACGAAACTTATTGGTGCGCAAGCTTAACCATATACATCTGCATGCCATTCGAGCTCGTTTATCGGTTGAGAACAATAAAAAGTATAGCAATCGTTCGGATTCAGCGTGAATTTCCAATCCTCCAGCATTCGAGATATCCCGCCCCTCCTTATCTGAAGCATGATGGATCGGGAAGAAACGGATAAATCAAGTTTTTTGTTCCCACGCTTATGGCGGGGAAGGTTTTAAGTAACAAGCATGAGCGTTTATATTGTTTTTAGGGTTCCGTAGCCAAAATGGCAAAAACGGAACCCTTATAGTTTCACCATGTCTGTCTGTCTGTGTGACCGTCCACGACTTTGCTCATGGTCGACTATCAATGCTAGAAAGATGTAATTTTGCACGAATATATAATGTAAGCTATGCCAACAAGATGACACAATAATAAATTAAAAAAAAAATTTTTTTACAGTACCTCCCATAGTCGTAAAGTGGGGGTAATGTTTTTTTTCTCATCCAACCTTGTAGTGTGGAGTTTGTTTGCAAAATATTCAACTCTAAAGTGCAAATTTTCATTAAAATCGAGCGTCTCCACCTTTGAAAAAATTCAGGATGGTAGTTTTCTTGAGAATTATTAGTAGTATAAGTAGCAGCCTAAGGTATGAAATCCGTACAAAATTACTTAATTTTTGCGTAATGGCTACGGAACCCTATTTCGGGCGTGTCCGAAACGCTCTTGGCCGGTTTTTATATTATTATTGCATAATAAGCATGTCTCTAACTGAAAGCTCGAAATAAAATGATAAGTAAGCTCCCGGCATCGCATACTTTGTAACAAATAATTATTTTCTGACTACGTTCAGATCCTAACCTTACTCAGTTGTTGTATTCCATTAACACTCTCATTGATGTATATTAAACATTGTGACAAACTTAAAGAAACTGAATTACCTTTAGCTTGAAACGACCATATTATTATTATTTTTTGTACGTCTTTTTTGTGTTTTTATGCCTTTTTTTCGTTTTTTTTTTGTTTTTCAATTTTACAGTGCATTGGTTTTTACTGTAATTTTTAATTAACATGTAAATAAACAAATTTTATATAGCTTTCTTAGCACTAAACTGAAACCTAAACTTGTGGTGTGGTGTGGTATTGCTTATACACTATAAGACATTATAATGATAGAGCAAGAGCACTAGGTAATTGTATAAAAAGTTTAAACCAGAACTTATTTCCGTTCCGTACTCATCGTAAACAGTTCCGTTTTGTGTCGATCGCTTCAGCTTCAGTCATACTTGCACAAATTCAAACGGGGTTAACAATAGAAAATGATACTTCATTGATTATTTAAATTGGTATAACTGGTATTAAAATATTTTGAGATCGTAAGACACCAACATGTGAGCATAAATAATTTGTACCACACCACCACAAAAAAGCTATCTCCCATAAGCACTGCTCAGCGAATAATGCCGGGTATCCGTATATGTACAAGGAGATCTGCACAGTAATGAATGACTGAAGACAACGAATCAGTTTTCTTTTACATTATAATGCGCCTAACAGAAATATACGGCATTTAGAACAGAATTTAGAAAATGGCGAAACGGAATCCTTGGAGAAATCAAATTTCAATGAAGATGGAAATTGTTAAAACATGAGCACAGAATAACTAATAGTACTACCGTACAGAAGGGACTCTCTCGAACAAAAGTCAAGTTTAGGTATAAATCGTTGCCTACTCTTACGACTTGCACGCGAAATTGAAACTTATCATGTTACACGAGCGTTCATATTCCGTAGGGCACCGTTGACTCGAAACCGGTTTGGCGCCAAGAGCACAGGGTTCCCACTCGCCTATGAATAAAGATAACAGTGGGTACTAATATGAATTCAATAAGCTACCTTTAATAAATAAGTAAATAAACTTCAACGGCTAAGGCTACAAAACAACAATATTTTATCAGCAACAGCAACCATTTGGTAGTAGGTACCTCTTTGTTCAATCTTGTATGATATTTTTGTTTAGTTTGTTTTAAGTTGGCTTGACAAAGTGCCTACTTACTTATATACAAACATTTGAGCAAACTTATTTACTTAGGCAATTGTAATTTGTTTTAAAATGGGTCTAAAGCGTTTACTTTTAGGTGAATTAAACGGTATTCAATCAATAAGGAATCGACTTTGATTGTAACAATACGAAAATCTACTAGATAAGTACCTACCTGTCGCAAAACTATATTCCTTTAGATGCCCTAAAATCATTGTAATATCTAACAAACAATCTTGTTCTCATTATGTAGGAGTAGTAGGTGCACTCTTACATTACAGAGTATTTATGTGATGGTTTAAATTAAATGCAAGAAAATGACTTCTTACCTTTCAATACCTATCTTTCGGAAGGTTGAAAAATGATAATTCCGATTCTTTTATCTTCTTTTTATTTATACAGCCGTAAACAATTTCGAAGTCATAGTTTGCAAAAAAAATAAGTCGGTAGGTACCTACACAAATCACGCGCGACGCGTCCAGCATGCGAGCTAAGCGGCAACCCACTGCCGTGCACCCAATGGTTGGGTGCGCCGGTCGAACGTACCTAAACTGCGGAGTGTCCAACCCCTGAGTCATGTAGTGAAATTTAGACATCAGACATATTATAGGGTTGGTAGGAGGTAGGATCTGTTTGCTTTATGTATAGCTTTGCTCTTATATGTACCAACCATTCCTGTCTTATACTCGTAATGGAGAGAAAACGATAAATGCCTGTGTCAACCAACGTGCGTGAAATCCGTATAATAATAGTACATTGCTGCCTGCATTCGAGATACATTCAGAACTCTTATAGTAACTAACATTACATACATTTGCTTTAAATTTGTGTGTCTGATATCGAGGCATTTGGCCAAACTAAAAGACGTTTTAGCTACCTATGCAATTTAATACGCCGTGGTTATGTGTACCATACTTTAGAAGAGTACTTTACAATAAAAATACAGTGGTGGTAAAAATGGACACTAACAAAATCAGTTAGGTCATAGGTGTAAAATGAAGAGGAATCGCCACTGCTAAACCTAAAATTAATATACATAAATCAGCAATTAAAATCAATTTAAGGTATGTTTATACTCTACAATTTTCTATCCTAAATATTCTCACTCAGTAAATTAAAAGGAAATCGTTATTGGCGGGGGTAAAACGAAGTAAGTATTTATCTCCCAAATTCCCATGTAAATTGGCACATTTTTTAATAAAATACATTTTTTCATTCCGTCCTCTCCGCATTCAAATTCTTCCGTCCGGCTCCCGCAACAGCAAAATGAATGCGATGTCCCTCGGCAAGGACGTTACTCTTTTAGAAGTTACCTCAGCTGAGCGTTTCGCCCTTTTAGTTGAAATTATAAATCAAGCTTTTTGTCAAATGTTTCAGTTTAAATGTCCGGGAATGTTGAAACGCTTTTTTGTTTCATTTTGTTGTCACAGACTTTACCCACTCTTGTATCTGCCGCTATTTTGCAGTGTTGAAACATTAATAGTGGTAACCTGTTTAAAATAGAGCATTTTCGAAATTAAGAATTATTTATACTGTGCATGGAACTACAATCGCATGGGAATTGGTTTCAAATGACAGAACGTTGTAAATGCATCCTTCGAGAATTCATGACCGAGTTAAATACTACACTAAAGCGAGCGTAACAGTCAAGCGTGAGTCGAACTTAGGGAAAAAATTAAAACTAACGGGTAGTCAGTTTGATTTTTTGAGATCTCGGTGCGCGAATCCGACTCATTTGTGTTTTTAACGACAAATATCTAAACATATGCGACGGACTTAAGGTGGACAAAATGTTTACCTTTCATTAATTAGTGTTTGACTAGGGCCTAGTTATTTACTATTAATCATCTGTTATACTTAGTTTATTTTTATATTGCTGTAGATATCTATATCAATATATTTGTTTTAACTGTGTATCGTATGAATGCATAGTTTTGCGTATTTTGTTATTGAAATCTATTATTTACTAATTTTTGTTATAAAAGGTTGCCCGGAAGTGATTGCTCTGAAGTGATGAAACCACCTATTGCTTACCTTACGTTACTTACCTTTTAACTATCTATACCTTACTTTTAAGATAATTTATTTTTATAACAAATCAAAATAACTTAACAAACCAAAATTTTACAAAACAAAATTACAAATAAAAATACCCTGGAGATCGCCCACTTGGGGCATCGTCCCCAGGACGGAGGCCGCATTGCCCCTCTGCACCGCCAAACTTAGGCGCTGGGCAAAGAAGGTACCAGCCCTATGGTCGCCTGAGACGCCGAAGAGCTTGTTCGACACTTCTTTTACAAACTTTTTTGTGTCGGACGACCATGGGCCCAAAGTTTCTATTGCAAGTGCCGCAAATATGTAGTTGTTCGAAAGAAATGCATATTTTCGACACTTAATAGTTTGGGCTTGCTCTGCGGCGGACCCAGGCTTCCGTGCAGAACCGTTAACGTGACCATCGGGCCTCTTTCCGTCGGTGGTAGAGAGACCCGAAGGTTCCAATGTCGTGAGCACAGAGGCAGTGGAGAGAGCCCGGCGGATGATGTCGTTAAGAGTGGCGTGCCTAAAAAAGCGACCCACACTCTGGTGACAAAAAGGCCATGTCGACCCAAAGTGTCCACTGTCTGACCGCAGCGGCAACAAAGGTGTGTTTAACAAATTTTAATGCCCAAGCGAAGACAGATTGCAATTCGTAGTGAAGAGGGATCCAAAATGGTTCCTAGGGTACGGGAGGGGATTGCGTGCAGCCAGTGACCTGATTCCCGTTCGGATACCGCCAATATTCTGGCTCGTTCACTCGGGTCAGAGCAAACCTCCAGTAGCCGTTTGTGATTCATTTTAATATTAATCGTATCCCAAGCGGCTTGGCTGGATTTCTCTGACGGCAAACACTCACCTAGATTACAATTCCTCCAAGCTGTTTCTGCATCCTTTAAACACGACACCTGAACATCAGAGGCTGAGGTAAGTCTAAGAATACCGCTGATGATAGTGAGCGTGCTATTAAAGGAAGACAGATAGGCAGGGAGTGCCAGGCTACTGGTTGACCGGATTCCTAGGCCTCCAAATTTAACAGGCAAGATTGCTTGGTCCCAGCTGGAGGGAGTAAAGGTTAAATTTGTAATTTTGCTCACTGTTTCTTTTAAAATTTGATCGAAGTGATTGTAGGAAATTTCCAAACAACGAAGCAAATATATACATTTTGGGGAAAAAAGGCAGAGACGTAAGATATGCATAGCCGGCTGATTTCATAAAGCAAATTTGACGTATTTTGGAATTGTTCTATTTTAGCATTTAAGGTCGAAGGTATTGAATCGTCAAAAATAGGTCCTCCGAGAAGCGTAAGGGTGTCACGGAATAAAACTGAAATATTACAAGTGAGATTATTTACGCTGTCTATTATATTAGTTTGAAGGGTAGGAGAAATACTCTCATTTATGAAAATCTCGCACTTATTGGTGTTAAGCGTAAGGCCGATCTCTGAGAAACGTTTAATAATGGAATCGAGGTCAGCCTTAACTGAGGCGGCTGTTCCTCCAATAGTGCCATCATCTAAATACCACATGTTTAATTCTGACTGAAGCTGAGTGATTATAGGGTGAATCGTCAAACTAAAAATTACTGGGCCCAACGGATCCCCCTATTGGCATCCTACACAAGATAAAATTTCATCATTAGCTTTGAAGGCGAGCCATAACATTGATACATGTATCCATGGCATATATTTCAGGAAGCTCAAGCTGTATTTGTGTTAAAAGTGCACGCCTGTCTATAGAATTGCAAGCATTTTTGACGTCTATTTTAACCAATACTTCAAAATTTTGTCTACCTAGAAAAGCCCGGGTTGCGTGTACTGCTCCTTCACAACCCCCTTTGAGACCAAAACCAAGTTGAATTGGACTAAATTTGACCTTTATTTTCAATTATCTACCAATTGATTTGTTTTCTGTATTGCTATTTTCACATTACACTATTTTCACGTTTAGTATATGATAATAAGTCGTAAAAATAGGTTAAGTAAGATTATAAACTATAATTTAAAGTAAGTAAAAATATAATACCTTGGGCTGGTGCGTAGATATTTAGATACAAGCAATCTTCTGCTTGGTTCGTTAGAAAAGGAAGAATCCGTTTCAAATATTCCAGTCTTCCTTTCGATATTCGCTTTAAAACTGCTGTTTCGTTTCTTATGTCAGGAAGCACTTGAGGGCACACTGGACTGAACTCTTCAGCTATCTTAACGCCTGACCATTGGGCTCCAGATACGGGTGGCATAAACCTTAGTGAGCCGACCGGTGAAGATGCGTATGGAATTCCCCTGAATACTTCAACTGGTTCTAAAAACCGTGATTCCGGTGTAACTATGAATCCTCTTATGTCACCGTACTTTGTTCGTACCACTCTTGAGCTGATTAATGGTTGAGGTGACTTCGAATCCATTGTCGTTTCTCCTTTGACTAGTCTTGTGGTCAGCACGGGAAACGAGACAAAATACAATATAATCAACAATAACATTTTTCCGCCTCGAACGCCTCCGTTTTAGATACTATATGCGTATGCGAAAAACCAATGTTATGAGTCGACCATTGTATAGCTCCAAGCGAGATTCTCGACACGAACGCCGACTTATCTGCAACAAAAATGAAAATAAACCTTATAGGTTAATTTAATATATGAAAAAACGAATGTTTGTTCTCGGGTCTTTTATGTTTAATATTGTATTTAAGTATGATATATTTAGTTAAGGTTTCTTAGGTAAGTTTTCTTTGTCTTTTTCTTTAATTTAATCTGTATTTAATAATAAATTCTATATGTTTAATTTTAAGTATGTATTTATCTATATAAGTATGTTTATCCGTTGCCCAGTATCTATAGTACAAGTATAGCTCTGAACATGCTTAAAGATATGTACCTACATGATTAACCCAAAGCATATTTCAATATTTTCTGCTATAAATTACTTCATTCCACACATAATAATTACTTATATCTACCTTATCTTAAATTTTGGGAACAGTTCAGCTGATAAACATACTATCTGCGCATGCTTACATTAAGTTAGTGTTGGTTATCTTTATTTTAGTTATGGTTATCTCAAATGAAATATACCTAAACATGTCACGTACACGGACAAAGCCTAGCAATTCTTTACTTCAGTAATAAAAAAGTGTCGAAACTATTTCCTTTTAGAGTAATCGATTGTTTCAGAAAAAAAATATGGATTAGTGGGTTAACAGATATAGTATAGCTAGTCACTAGATATAACACTGTAAGGCACAAGACGATGTCGCTTGCGGTGCGAGTGTCGTGTGGATGCGCGGGTGCGGGAGTCTGTCTCGCGCAGTCTCGCTATGGCGGCTTTAAAGCGACTCGACTGGTCCGCGGTTGGCGCGGCTCGTAAGAGAGCGGGGCGCGGGAGGTGAAGAGGGACAGCGTACTAAAGTACAATTCAATAGAATCTGACAATTTTCTACATATTTAAGACACCCTATCGTGGGCACACTTGATTATATATGTCCCTGTTGTTGCAATTATCATCTAAATGGAATCAAAAAAGAATAATAGTCACATCACAAAGCCTTAGGCAGCCCGGTGTTTATATTAGTAGGCTGGAAGTGTCTACAGGATTGTCAGATTCTATTGAATTGGAGTTTACGCTGACACCACACTCTTACTAGCAAGTATTCTTGCTGGTCGGCGCGCGCGAGAGGCCCACTCGGGCAAGACACGACTAGGTACTTGAATACGGTTTGCTATAATACTTTTTTGATATTTCTCTGAAAGAAAATGGTCGATTAAAAGTATACCTATATTTAGAACTGACTTCAATATGAATTTCGATTTTACTCATTAGGTTTTTTAATTAGATAGAATCGACAAATTAGCTTACATTTGATACCCACATTGTAACAATGCAAAATATTTCTTTTAATTTCTCACATACGTTGACAACAGATACGTCTGTGCGGCAAGAACCATTAGATACAAATTTGAGCATTACTCGTAGAACCTACGTCATTAGTTTTATTTGAGAGCGGTTATATGATTATGTATGTATGTAAACACTTGATTGTACATAAAACACAAAAATAAGACCAAAAAACCACAAACAAAAAGCGTTGGGTTGTACCTACTTAGACTTAGGGTGACATGAACAAAGTGCAATGATGAAATAAATGAAAATAAATGAGTACAAAGGCGAACTTATCCCTGAAAGGGATCTTTCAAGCTTGTTTTCTTTAAGAATAAGTAAACAGTTTGAATCGCGTTAACATTTTGTGTTTGTAATAGTTGGACCTATCATTTATGTGGAAGTGGAGGAGGGTGGGCTCTGCAAGATCTTGAATATGTGTCACACACAAACGCAGCCACGGGCACGTGTGGTAGCGGAACAGCAAGGCAAAAATGTTGGGGTCAATTAGTACCCTGCATATTATCTTAACACGCAAAAATACAAGTTGTGATATATAAAAATACTCGTACGCTTATACCTAAATATGTAAAAGAGTATTTTTGTTGCTAAGCTGATGATTACTATGATACAGCTGAAAGTGATTATTAAAACAAGATTAAAACGTAAAGTTGTAGTGCCTGATGTTTAGAAGGTGTTTTGAAATAATACTCCGATCGTATTAAATGCACGTTAATAAAAATATTAATAAGTTTATGTTATAACTTCATTTGAGTACAATCTTTTTCGCTGAAATTACTTGCATTGTTATCAAACCGACATATAAACCAAATTTCAAGCCTATCTGTCCACTGGAAGGGGATCAAAATTGACATGCAAGATTGAATAAAACAAAGAACTAGGTACTCGTGCGAAGTGAAGTTATAAAATAAATAAAAATTAAATCTTATAAAAAATTAAACAAAAGTTGATTCTCACATAAGACAACTAGCTTCAACCAATCAATTTTGGTAACAAATTAAATTTTATTTTCTTTGAGACCTGAATTATACAGTCACGCAACATAATTAATATCACATTAAGAAAATCTCCATTCGATATAATACGTAACCTTTTACCACTTCATTCACACGGAATCTTCGTGAGTTTCCTGAAAATGCCGTGTAATCAGTATGAGAGCCGATTTAAAAATGTCCGTACTGCTCAGAAAGCGTTCGGGAACTACCAGCATATAAATCATATAAATGATACGAAAATTAATCTTGTGACGAATTTTGGTTCATACCGACCTTTAATGAAGAATCGCTGGCCTGGCTAGCATTTATTATATAATAAATACAGAATTACATCGTCAAGTAGAAAAGTATAGTGAAGAGATGTTTGATTTTCTTTTCATTGTCTAGTTTACGAATAAAGGGTGTATTTTAGTAGAACTAAAGACGAAAGAATTCAAATTATACGATTATATGTCTGGAATAAGTCGGATTGGTTAAAATTTGTAATTGAGCCGTAATATTTTTAGTTATCATAGAATCACATCTCAGAAGAGCTTGAATAATAATATGTACACGATTTTATTTTTATCCTTATCCGTCGTGCTTTCTTTAATGTCTACCATTGATTTAGAAAATACGTCTACGTACATTTATCTTCTTGTTTACATTACTTCTTGTTCTACTGGAATACGCCCATAAAATGGTAGATAAGGATTTGATGTTATTTATTGAACACGAATGGTTGCAGTTGTGTTTTCAAGTAGAAAATTCTATTAAGTTAGCATTTTATGTGGTCCCATTACTTAAGTCCTGTACTTATTTTCAGAATTCTGTTTATAACTTGAAGTTAAAAAACGTGTACGTACAAGTATGTATTCGCACGCTTTAGAATTGTAGACTAAAAATACATGTGTACAAAATACCAAATACTTACATGCATCATGATCACGGCTAGACGTCATGAATGCATGAACGGGCAGACGTTATCATGATACTCGTACATGCCACTGCATCGCAATATTGGGAGCTCATTGCTAATCACGGTTTACACAGTGCGTCAGGTAAGGTAACACTTAGTTTGCCCCCATATTATCCGTACCTAAGACAATGAAATGGCCATCTGCAGCATCGACGCTGCGCCTTCATCTGGTTTTCACGTCACTCACGACGACTTACTAATCGAAAGTTTCAACATCTCTTTTATTTTATTTAGATTATAAATACATTCTAAATTGAATCGAACTTGTGTTTAATTCTATTAAATTATATTCTAATTTATTTTTCACCTCACTAGCTTGAAAAAGCTGTTTTTATCCTTCGAAATCTGCGTGGAAAGACGCTTTTTATCCTCTTGGCTGGAAAGAATTTTTAAAATTTGAACGTTATCGTGAACTGGTGCCGCCTTGAAAATAAATATCGACCACTTACTTTCACAATCTCGTATCTGGCCACAATATTATAGTGTTGATTTTTTGTATGAGTACATTTCGGGTAGATAAGAGGTTGAGGATACGACCGTTGAATATTGACGTGTTCACAAAGAAAGTTCTTCATACATTGTTGAATTAATATTTAAATCTGTTAATTAATCTGTTATTTTATTCTTATTACTAAACATTTATTTAGTAATAGTAAAGCTCATTTCAGTTTTCTGAAATTATTCCAAATGCGACTATAATTACAAAGAAAATACAGAACAAACAAGAAGAAAATAGGATATCAAATGATGAAAAGAGATTCGGAAACACACCAGAGAAAAAAAAGCACAATGACACGTTCTAAAACGTGGTTTGTCATTATTTCATTAATATAAATGCGTTAGTGTTTTCATTATTGTTATTAGATAAGTATTGTTGTTATTTATTAATACAAAAAAAATAGATAACATCTATTTACATTTTGTTCTATTACATAATAAGCCTCATTTACTTTTCATCACCCGAGACGGGTCAATCACGGGTCAGATTTATGTAACAAAGAAAACCTTTCTTCCAGCGTTATTTTTAGATGGCGCGACCTATACTTATATTATATATTCCGCAACAAGCGTAATCAAGTTTATCTAAATAACAGTGAATTATTGAAAAGAAAACACAGTAACTATACGACATCAATACCAACATAAAATACAAAGTTTACTCGCGTATTCAATCAAACTAAACAACATAATAATAAAAGTAACTGCTAGCTGTTTAACTGTTACCAGACTTTTTACACGACTACCCGAAGGAGGGTTATTTTACTGTGTTTTTTGTATAATTCTTATAGTCACGACATCCGTTCTAATATATATCAATAGCTGTTGCCCGCGACTCCGTTCGCGTAGAAGTATGAAAAATAGAGTAAGCACGTCCTATTTTGAGACGTGCCGCATAAGAACAAAAAATTTCATTAAAATCGGTCAAGCTGTTTTGGAGGAGTTTGGTTACAAACGCTGTGATACGAGAATTTTATACACAGTAAATATGACAAGATTGTGACCGGTATATCTTTTATTTTTTAAATGGCACACATTAAAAAAGTACTGGTTGAAAAGCATGATCTTTTACGTACAGTACTCTGTAAAAAGAAAAAGAAAAACTTGTCAGTTTCCCGCCAAAAGCACATTTTCCAAAATGAGACCCGCGTATGCTACACGATACGAAGCAGTATTCCTCTGTTTACATCCGAAAGGACCCTAAATAATTTCACAATATAATTTGTACAAATTTGAATCTTATCTGCTTGCAATACAAGTCCGCAAGTCGTCATTTGAATTTACTCACTTCCACCTTATTTTGTGGGGTATTTTTTGATAAAGTGAATATTTATCCATTTTACAACTTGAAGTATGCTTAAAGGGATGAGAAAGGATAATAGCGAATGGCGACATTGCCTACGCATGAGACTGGACGAACGCTCGCGAATGACAATGGTTGTACCTACATACGTAATTACGCATGCATGGTATCCTTTCATCATCACCATTTACCCAGCCGATGCTTCTCAAAACAGGGTTTTGGCCTTTTTCACTTGTTTACTGGTTCACTGGATGCCTTAAAAATGACGAAAATTTATAAAAAGGCATTGTTACCTTCCGCTAAGAAGATGTTACCAAGGCTGGATGTTGTTTCATGGATTTTACAAAAAAGATAATGATTCTAAACACCGAAGTCGGGTTTGTACTGCGTGGAAGGCCGAAAGTTGCATCGATGTTTTGGATTGGCCCACACAATCACCCGATGCCAATCCAATAGAAAATGTATGGGCGTGTATGAATCTGAAACTACGAGGAAAAAATACTGTTAGCGTTAATGATCTATCTCGAGAACTGAAGTCCATATGGAGGTCACGCTCCTATCATATATAGTGTATTAGAAGAAAAAAGATGTAGAAGTGCGAAAGTAAACTATTTCCGTACGAGTAATACAATAAATGCAAGTAATACACAAGAACCGCTTTTATTTTTTTTATTTTTTTGTCATAGTTATTACATACACTTACTGTAGGTACATATCCACTCACCAAACTGATATTACAGTTTGTTGGCGAGAACGCACTTGTTAAAATTTAATTATATGCAACTACCTATTTGTTTAAACATGCATGCAAATACAAAAACGAAATAAAAGGGTAATAAAAGGATAATGAAAGGGTATGAAGATAATTTTAGATCCTAAGAAAGATTCAGGCTACTTTTTTATCACGGAAAATTGCGTAGTTCCCGCGAGATAGCGATAAACGAATCCTTGATAGACAAAGTCGCGGGAAAATTAGTTAATTTAAATTATCATACTAATATCATAAATACGAAAGTTTGAGTCTGTTTGTCTGTTTGTTATCTTATTACGCCTAAACCGCTGAACCGATTTAGATGAAATTCGGTATACAGATAAATTATTAAAAATCGGGTAGGAACTAGTTTTTTTTTCACGTTTATTACAATTTCCTGGTTAAGACGCGTTTAAGCGGGTTCTACTGCAGTTTATTATAAATTCAATTATTTGATATATTCATCGATAAGTCTCTTCGATCTTTATTCTTCGATAGTCTGACAAAACTCTAAAAAGACTATTTATTTGCCTATCAGAATGATGAATTTAAATGTTTTAAAATTAAGAAATCTATTGAATTAAACTATTTTCTTATTTACATAACGAATACAGATAATAGGTAAGAACTTATAAGTTTTTTTTTACATTATTTGATTACCATTTCAAACATTCGCCAAGCAATGGCATGTATGTAGACATAATCCAAATTCGCAGTGCAGACATTTCAATCGAACTAAACACATACCTTTTTTTTTAGTAGCATGTACCTTCATGTCAAAGTCGTTGAATATGTCGATGATCAAATTTGATAATCATTTGGAATAGAGTGGCTGAGCCGGCGTCGCTTCTCAAACATAAGGCTCGATTTAAGCTCTGTCCACAATGTTATCTTTCTTTTTATCAGCATACTCAAGTAAAAACTAGTTATATAAAATCAGACAAATCGCGACAGGCGTTGTTTCCCTGAAACATACTAAATATTGTAATATACTAGTTGAACTTAAAACACTTAACATGGTATGGTTGTTTTACTAAGTTGTTACGAAAATAGTTTCGAATGCTTGCTTTTATTTACAGTTATAGGTACTCAGCACAGCTAAGCTACGGAAAAGAAAAAGATTATTACGGATTGAACAATAGTTTAGAGAAAAACATTTCAAACAGAAATCTGAAACTTCTCAAATCTTCTAAAGTAAATATTTGAATTAAACATCTAGATATTTAAGTTGTGCATTTTAAATGCATCCCTTGAATGATTTATGTTACTCGTACATGTATACATACAGAAGAGGAATATTTGTGGCTCCTACCAAACACAGACCATTGTATAAAGCGACTTTTTCGTTGTGTAACAATAAAAAATAACGGTGAAGCAAAAATCGGAAATTCATCGCTTCGCCTCGGCGATTAATAAAGCGGCGGTGGAAAGTGGCCCATTTCACCCGAGGTATTTCTGGCGCTCGAACAAAGTGAGAGCGCCAATAGTTCGAGGGGAAATGGTTAATTTCACCCGAGTTAGACACTCTACTTTTCATTTCGACTGTGAGGAAAGTAAAATACTACAAAAAAATGAGAATAATAATAAATTTAATTTAATTATAATCCAACCTCCAACGGTACCTTTTCGACCTGGCAACTTGCCACGGCCGACTATTAAAAAAAAACGAGTTGGTCACGACACGACCAAGGAGCTTACAAAACTGGAGGTTCAACGCCGAACCAAGAAATTTACTCTTATAACTTTTTTATATATTCCATCTCTTTCTTTCACATTTCACGAATGACTTCCATCTCTTTCTTAACCTAACTAAAGAAAGAGATGGAATATGTTCGTGACTTAATAAAGATCAAATTTCTTGTTTCAAACGGATGTTCAGCCTTCAACCTTTAGTGTTGTATACAAGCTCCTTGGTCACGACGTGCATCTAGATGGTCATGCCGAAAAGTTAAAAAAAAAGTTTCATTGACGTAGCCCAATTATCTTCGACTCCGTGGCTAATTCAAAAGATAAAAAATAAACTTTCCATCCTAGAGATGAAAACGCAATTTTCCACCCGGCTACCCATGAAAATTAAACTTTCCGAACAGGATAGATAAAAAATGAATTAAATTGTTACTGCGGTTCCTTCCTTATCTATCATTTTCAGTGCGGAGGGCAACGTGTGCTGGCTGAGCAGACCGACGTTGGTCTACCCGCGGATGCTCAGCGGATGTTATGCCTCTTGCCTCCAAAGTATTGGAACCCGACAGTGATTGCTTGCCATCAACCAGCCGCTATCTATGACCGCATTGACACCATCTACTTGCGTCTGACAAACGCCTGTTTAACGATTACTTGATAAAGCTCAGGTAGGTGAAAAGTTGATATGTGAGCGAATAGAGTGTGATAGATTAAAATAAGAATTCTTAAACGCGTTTGTTCTTATTTTTAATTTTAAATTATTATTAGGTACCTAAATACTCAGATCAAATGTTTAATTTTATGCCATCACTTAATTAGGTTGATGTGATATTATGTTATTATGATTAAGACAACAAAACCATGTGAGATTAGGTACCGTTTGCCTGAGTGAGCTTCCGGAGTGGTGAATGTATGGATAGTTGAGATGCACATCAGAATCTGAAACAAACAAATTTTATTTATTACTATTGATGAAGCTTATTAGCTTTCTTTTAGTTCTAGTCCGTGCAGTAATTGATTTTAGAATAGGACGGACCCATCTCTTCCCGTGGTAAAAGGCGACGAAGGGATCTATTGTGGGAATTACCTGTGCTAAATGGGCAGCAGCGTTCTCTATGGGCAACTACAAACTCCGAACTCCAGGGGGCCTACCAAACTCTCTTAATACGATTCAGTTTAGGTTCTAAACTGAACTGCATCGCTATTCGTACCACGACGTTACTTTTGCGATTCAGTTCAAGCACGGTTCAGCGACAGCGATACAGACATTTTCATTCACTCACTTCAAGCGGTTTTCGTACCATGACGCTTAACTTGATGGGAATTGAATCGCTTCAGTGTCAAATTTAGCGATTCAGTATAAGTTACTCATTCTGTCAATTCTTTTGGACTTTTAAGTATTTTACTTGGAATATTTTTAAACTTCGACAACTTTTAAACTTTTATTCAAGTTTTGTAACTTTTCAAATTCACTTCACGATAAAAAAAAGCTAATTAAATGGTATGGTTTAAATTCCGTTTCTGAAGCCAGTTTTTCAAGTTATTACTAGCATTATGCAGATATTATTGTATCTACTACGTGGTTAGATCACTCACTCTTGCTTAATTTAAGTCATAAACATGACGTCCGATGCCTGCTATACGGCCATATCTCAAAACACAATTTTTGACCACAACTCTTACATTCTGTGTCATGCACTTTTTCCAAGGAACGTATTTATGAAACATACTTAGTATTTTGAATTATACTAATAAAATAGTAAGTAATAAATTGTAATATTTTTGAACGCGGAATTTCTTTTGCTTTTTCAATGAACATTTATAGCATTTTTATAACAGGCAACAATATATATGACAAGGGGTATATTGATGTAAACCATTAGTTAAACAGAGTTTTGGCACCCACAGCAAAAGGTTCCATTTCTCGCTTAGCCTGAAACTCCATTCCATTACTCAGTATCGAGTCGTATCGAGTCATTAATCGAATTCGGTCCCCGATTAACGAATACGTCGTTAATCACAACCGTATTTCCATTTGGTTTCGATACTGAGCGATCATTAACGTGGAGTTTCAATAAATTTATAGTGAAATCTGAACCACGTAGCTATATTTTCATTGTGAAATGAATTATCAATCATATTTTGATAACTCCTACGGATATTTGAGAATATTATTTTAACAGCTTTGTGACTTTATTAATCGAAATAGTAACATCATTAAATCATTTGTTCAGACTTGGTTGAATTGATGTCCACTTTAAAACAATGGTTTATTATTATTTTTCATTAAGTTCTGATAAGAAATACGAGCAACAACACGATGGAGCAAGAGGTTTGTTAATATTAAGGTATATTATTAAAATTGCACGTAAATTATTAACCCTACCTCGACATTAACGCTATGTTGACCATAACCCGCCGCCGTAATACCCTCGTTTTATGCGTTGTTCTGTGTTCTTCAAAATGCTAGTCTGTTATATTTCGTTTATGTGGAGCCATATAAATTCAAATTATTTGTTTGCTTTGTTCATTTAATACGTGCCTGAGCATCTTACGGAATAAACTAGACGTTATAATGAAAGAGAGCTTTATTTAATTTTAAATCTTGAAATCGTTGTATGCCTCTAACATAGCAATAAAAAATACTATTTACAATGCATATGCTCGGTAAGTGCCTCTTGACGTGGGTCGTAATTCCGGCATGCGTCCACAAGTGTGTAGAAAAGTTGTATGGATTTATAATAAAGTCAATTTTCCTGTGGTGTCCCATACTTTTGGATACTTTGGTTGCTACGGTACTAATGTCGGCTTGAATGTTATAAAGTATTTGGCGACGTGCGTGCTTCGGTATTATATTTGTAGACAATGGATGTCTCTAACAATTTGACCGCTTTGACTGAGTTACTGGTAAGTAATAACTATTTTGTATGTTTCCAAGTATTTAGTGATCTTGACTGCTACGTACTATATGACGCTGACTGTACATAAATTCATTTAGCAGTGGCAGTCCATCCACTTGCAAACACATTATTATATGTATAAACACATTACAATCGCTAGCTAACTTCGAAAATACTCAATGTACTCATACTCATCAACTAATTAAAGATAAATGGTTCTTTGTAACGGTTCTTGAGGTAAATAAAAATCACAATAATGAAAGCTGAACACATTTTTCAGTTTATTTTGATATCTATCTTGAAAGCAAACGGCACCAGCGAATCCTATATTTTTAAGATAAGCTTTTGTCCAATCAACGTGTTACGGCTGCTCGTGTGATCTTAAAAGCTCTTAAAACATTGACGCTATAGTAAGCGAAAAACAAATATAAATAAAGTTATTAATGTATCAGTTTTGTATTTTTAATTTGGCTTGAATCAATAATCTGAAAGCATAAAGTAAAATTCCTCTTCAAAATGCCTTTAGCCGACGTATTGTTTAGAGAAACAGGAAGTGGTTGCGTCGAACGGCTTCAGTGCCAGGAAATTGCGGTCTCTACAGCGCATGACCTTAAAACCCAATGCAGCCTCCTTTGATAGAAAATTATGCTTAAACAGGACATTAAATGAAGACATTTTGTACGGTTTAGTTAGGGTGTCGTTCCTCAGTCGGCAAAAACAAAACACTTGTAGGGTCACTTTGTCGTCCGTGGCTTTAGGAAACATGATATCTAAAATGAATAAAATGCATTGTTTCCACATACTTATTTTTTTTTTTTCAATACAATATTCAACACGTTTAGGTAATGATCTTACAATTGCATTTTGTATCTTCATGTGGTGAATTTACGTTAAAATTGATTCTCTGCCTTTAGGTCTTCAACGGTGTCATAGCTTGTTTTGCACACTTCATCCTTAACGTAACCCCACAAGAAATAGTCAAGAGGCGTTAAATCGGGCGACCTTGCGGGCCATTTGGTAGGGCCGTTCGTACCGACCCATTTTTGGGAAAAGTTCTCATTTAAAAAGTCTCTAGCTATGCGACTATTGTGAGCCGGTGCTCCGTCCTGTTGAAAATAAAGTTGTTCTCTTACTTCTGCCGACGTTTCTCCTAGGGTCTCTAATAGCGCCTACTGCCGCATACAGACTCACGCCGAGAACCCCCGAGAACACCCGAGAAGCGTGAATGTGGTCGCTTTCTCGCCGTCTCGTTCTCGCGCTCGCCTGTTCTCCGATCGGTGTCGGTATTTTCAAATAGCGCCTACAGACTCACGCGAGAAATCTCGGCGAGAAGTCTTGCCGAGAAATTGCACGAAAAACCGAGAAGGCATCTACACTCTCGACCTTCTCATTTGCATTCTCGATCGTTATCCGGAATGGACAACATTGCAGCGGCAAGTCCACGGTCGCACTGAGACCGAACAAGAATGTAATACCGTTCTCGTGTCTCGCCCGAGAAACCCTTTGAAAATACCGACACCGATCGGAGAACAGGCGAGCGCGAGAACGAGACGGCAAGAAAGCGATCACATTCACGCTTCTCGGGTGTTCTCGGGGGTTCTCGGCGTGAGTCTGTAGGCGCTAAAAGGGTTTCTCGGGCGAGACACGAGAACGGTATTACATTCTTGTTCGGTCTCAGTGCGACCGTGGACTTAATTGTGTGTTGTCGACGTTGTCGTGTTTACAAGTGTAATTCATGCGTCTTCTTTTCTTCTTAATTTGATTTCTAATTTTAGTATTCACAAGATTAAAATATGCTAATGCACACAAAACCAAAGCCGCTGCACTGTCGTCCATTCCGGATAACGATCGAGAATGCGAATGAGAAGGTCGCATGAGTGTAGATGCCTTCTCGGTTCTCGCGCAATTTTTCGGCAAGACTTCTCGCCGAGACTTCTCACGCGAGAAGTCTCGGCGAGAAGTCTTGCCGAGGAAATTTTACGAAACCACTTCCACTGAACGTAAATAATAGTTAGTGTTTAGTTTTGTAACTAAGGGACCCCATACATTCCTGTATTATTATTATTATTATTTTGTATTTTTTTTATTTCATTGTATACTGTAGTTTTGAAGTGTTTTATTTGTAATTATTTTATGTTGAAAAAATGACTTTCTGCCTAGTTTCTTGCGGCGCATTCTTCTTGGCAATAATGGTCTCTCCGAAAGCGCTGGTAGTTTAAAAAAACCAGCCAAGAGCGAGTCGGAGACGCCCAATATTGGGTTCCATAGCCATTACGAAAAAAATAAGTAATATTTTTCTGAGGATTTTGTATTTTATACGGAATCTTCCAAGTTTAGGTATATTTTATACCTTAAGCTGCTATTTACTCATGAACTTCTAATAATTCTCAAGAAAACTTAGCCGTTATAGTTTTCCTAGAAAGTTTGATATACTTAATACCATCCTGATTTTTTTTTTATTTTTCCACCCACGGGTTTACATTTTAGAGGGGGGGACGCTCGATTTTAATGAAAATTTGCATTTTAAAGATTAATATTTCGCAAACGAATGACTGAATCGAAAAATCGTCTTTGCAAACCCCTAATGGTTTTAAAAGACCAATCCAACGATACCCCACACTATACGGTTGGATGAGAAAAGAAAACACCCCCACTTTACGTCTATGGGAGGTACACTAATAAAAAATTATTTTGAATTTTTGATTTTACTATTTTTTCGGCATTGCTTACATATATATTCGTGCAAAAATACAGTTTTCTAGCATTGATAGTCCCTGAGCAAAGCCGCGGAAGGACAGACAGACAGACATGGCGAAACAATAAGGGTTCCGTTTTTGACATTTTGGCTCCGGAACCCTAAAAATGACATGTAAAAGTGCCCATTGCGGCCTTTTTAATGAACAAATGATTTGAATTTGATTTGTATTTTGAATTTGAATTCTTAAGGGATTTTCTCGACTCCAATAGTGATGATTTTTACGATTGTACATTCTGTTGTTGAAAAATTGCGTTTCATCTGTAAATGTTACGTACTTTAAAAATTGTCTGTCTAGACCCATTACTTCTTATATCCAATTGCAAAATTCAAGTCATCTAATATCATCACCTGCATGTAAGGCCTGCGCCTAATGTCCATTAGGCACTTGTATTTGTATTTATTTAGGGTTCTATGAATAGTCGGACGTGAAATTTCAGGAATATCACGACTTGCATCACGGATTGAGGCACCTGGTGTTGCTTCAAAATAGGTTAAAAGGTTCATTTCCATGTTTTTACCACATTTTCTTTGTTTTTTTTGGCTTTTTAAATCTTCCATGGGTCTTTAAATTGTAAACAATTTTAATAAATATCTCAAGAGTAGGTGAAATACGTGTCAGATATTTAATATGGTACCAATGTAGTGCACGTGAGCAATTTCTGTCATTTTTAAAGTGGGCTTCAAATAATTACAACTGCTCAGTGTTTGTAAAACGCATTTTCCCAACCACTCAGCGATATACACAAAAATACCTAAGCAAAATTTTATGTTCTCGCCAAAACATTGACACTCCAATGTTTTTTTTATTTTTTTTATTGCTATTTGGCCAGTCACACCAGACGTTCCATTTTCAAATGAGGTTTATCACGTCCCTGTATCTACATACTTATTTTAAGTGGGCTTTTCAATTGATTGTTAGTGTTTGATTAATAGAAGTGGGCAATTGCAGTCATCGATAAATAATATTATCGCAGATAACAAAACTTCCGGAATGGTTTAATGCAATGCCAATACCATATGATATGTAAAGCGGTGTATATAACAAGTCGCGACACCAGCAAAGAGGTACAAACAACTAAAGAGACAATTTTACAAGCCTGAACTTGTTGAATATTGTAACGGTGGTCATTTCGAACACCTATTAAAAAAAAATTAAGTTTGTGACAACAATGCATTTACTTCATTTTATACATCATGTTTCATAGAGCCATTCACTGCTTACAATATAAACTCGATATACACAATCGATCGAATATACAATCGATATCTAATAAAATGAAATAGTGTTTTTTTTTTCAAAACAACCGGGTTCGATTCCCGTACGGAGTACAGGTTTTTTTAATGTAGGAATCCAATTTTTCTTCTTATTAAAATCGATGACATGGTTCCTAAGAACATAATTTAACACCTTTGTACACAGTTCAACAATAAAATTATTCTTATTCTTATTCTATCTTCGTATGTCTTATAGTTTCAGACTTTCCCATACTGACCGATTTAAATAAGACACCCTGTATACCTATTCTGGCATATATACCTATATACCCAAACGACGACGATACGAGTATATCGCCAAATTTCACTTCCCAAAAAACTTATCGCAGTAGTTTAATTTCCTAAAGGTATCTCTCTATCATATTAACATTTCGCATTTTATTCATTTGGTCAAATTATCATTTGGCATAATTTTACATTGTCAAGTTTAATCAAGCAAACGTTTTCTTTTGGCTAATATTATATTCCAAAAATATGTTTGTTTTAAATGAAACTTCGCACACGAACCAACCACAGAAACCAACTGCTACCAGAAAAATAGGTTAGGCTAGGTTAGAACTGCATCCCCCACAGAAACGAACTGCTATCAGAAAAGTCCCATTGTCACATAGTCAAGATCTGATGATGGAGTCCTAGGGAAATCGAGGGCAAACCTCAAATTTTATAGGCACACCTATGGCGATTTTGGCATTTTTAGCATAAGCATAAGCATTTACATTCAGAAAGTATCATTTGGTAAACTGGACTTGATGAAGAAGACCGCAGATGACCAATGGAACTCGTCAAAGCTAAGTAATGCTCGCTCATTTAAACGAACATCATTAATATACCTAGATAAGCGACTAAGAAGAAGCTTTAAGTTAATGGTTCTTTCGAATTGATCTGATGCTGAAGCCGGAAGGTAGGCAACGGAACTATGTTATAAAAACAACGTAACTAAGCCGTGTTTGGGCTTAGTGGAATCGTTGTGAGATGTACTTTGGCTACGAATTACTAAAAAGTGAGAAATGAAGAAAATTTTTAACAAAAAAGTAAAACCGACTCAAAAAAAAAAGGAAGCGACTACAAAACCCTTGAAAATATTTTTCTAGGTACTGTACTTACTGTGTAAAACTCCTTGGTGTTCGTTCAGTTAGTACTGGCAACCTATTTCCATTTTTAGGGTTCCGTAACCAAAATGGCAAAAACGGAACCCTTATAGTTTCGCCATGTCTGTCTGTCTGTCTGTCCGTCCGCGGCTTTGCTCAGGGACTATCAATGCTAGAAAGCTGTAATTTTGCACGGATATATGTGTAAACTATGCCGAGAAAACAGTACAATAAAAAAATAAAAAAAGTGTTTTTTTAGGCTACCTCCCATAGACGTAAAGTGGGAGTGTTTTTTTTTCTCATCCAACCCTATATTGTGGGGTATTTTTGGATAGGTTTTTTAAAACCATTAGGGGTTTGCTAAGACGATTTTTCGATTAATTGTTTTTTTTGCGAACTATTCAACTTTAAAGTGCAAATTTTCAATAAAATCGAGCGTCCCCCCCTAAATCTAAACCGGTGGATGGAAAAATTTGAAAAAATTCAAGCTGGTAGTCAGTATTTCAAACTTTCAAGGAAAACTATAACGGCTAAGTTTGCTTGAGAATGATTAGTAGTTTAAGAATAAATAGCAGCCTAAGGTATAAAATGAGTTATATTTTATACCTTAGGCCGCTGTTTACTCTTGGAAGAGAACTCGGAAGATTCCGTATAAAATACGAAATCCTGAGAAAATTATTACTTAATTTTTTCGTTATGGCTATGGAACCCTATTTCGGGCGTGTCCGACACGCTCTTGGCCGGGTTTTAAATATTATGACAGCGCAAGGGAGTTAAATAGACTAGGTATGCGAGCTGCCAACGAAGCGAGTTAATTCACAATATAAGTAATTATAAAAATATAAAACACAGTTTTCTTTTAATCTGTCCACTACAGTACCTACTAGCTCGAAGTCGGAGACTCAGCACGACCCAGCAGGAGGGATCGAAACCCGTAGGTGAGGTATACGACTATTGTTCCACTTTTGTAGTCGGTTCCATTTTATGTCATTTTTTTTATTTTTAAAGTCGACTTTACTTTTTGTTAAAAAAAAATTATAACAGAGTACCGGTATCTACAGTCTTCATCATCAGGTCCACTTCACCAAATGATACTTTCTGAAAGTAAATACTTGACTTGGTGTAAAAATTGCCAAAACCGCTATAGCTGTGCTTTAAAAATTCGAGGGTTACCCTTGATTTCTCTAGGATTCCATCATCAGATTCTGACTTGGTGTCAATGGGGCCACCTCGGAAGTATGTCCCTTAGAACTAAAAAAGAATTTTGAAATTCGGCTCACAATTGGCGGAGTTATCGCGAAACAAATATACAAAAAAACATATACCCGAATTGAGAACCTCCTCCATATTTGAAGTCAGTTGAAAAAAAAGTCGTATTTTTTTGTGCGCTTATGTGAAAATCAATCTAAAATAAGTTTATGGGTAAAAACGCGAATTTATAAGCCTTTGGACGTTTCAAATTTGGAACGCTGATAAAAAAAAACTGATAACACCTAGAGGTTTAATTTTTTTTTATTATATTGACACGATATAAACTCTCAAGGTCGCAAATGAGATAATTGATTTAAACCCTTTTAAAAAAATAATAAAAATATATTACCGTCCAAAACGGTTCCGAAAATTGAAATTTTTTTTGCATGAGTACTTAATACCTATTATTTTCATGCTATTTAACTTCTCATGATCATGATTTTGTTTAAACAAAATTTATGATATAACGATAGTCCTACCGATTGCGGAATCATGATAATCAAATAATTTTCATGTTTTATATTTATTTCTTTTCACGTGCCAAAAAACCACGTTTTCGTTACGAATACTTAGGTGACGCTTAATTAAGCTACCTTTAACGCCAATTTCGGTAGAAATTTGTTTTTGTACACTGGCAACTAATACTCTAATAGGGCAACATCGATGAGATAAATAAATCTCATCAGTTTGTTGACAAACAGCCATCAAAAGTGACGCGGAGGTTTTTTTTCGAAAAAACGTCGAAAGTGCTTGTTCGATTTTAAGGGTAAGTAGTGATTATTTTTAACTGGTTGTTTTTTCATACGATAGGGTAATCTTTTCCATGAAAGTGGCATGTGTTATTATGTTCAAAATGTCGTTATTCACCATGATAAACGACTTTTTGTATAAAATACGTTACACTTTCGTTACGATTACGTTACATTTTTACAAAATGCTACGTATTTTGTACATAACGTAACGAAAAAATGTGGTAAAGGGAAGTTCACACAGAAAAATTCTAACTTACACCAGTTTATTATTAGGTTTCCAATGACTGCACGCACAGTAAGTTAGTTAGATGGATATTTTGAAGTTAAATAAATTTTAATCTGTAGGTGCAGGGATCGGCACAAGAGAATTGTGGCGAGTTCTGTGTTCACGTCCTGCTACATGCATAGCGTATTTAAAGTGAGAGACAAACGGAGAGATTCACTTACCTACTTAGTTCATTTGTTACCTAAACTTAATAATCATAATAATTTATTTCCAAAAACATCTTTTTACATTGTCCACTTAACTAAGATACTACTTCCTAAATTGGTAAAACCTGTGATTTAGGGTGGCCAAAGCCATTTCTTTGAGGTATTTAATAGCTTGTACAGTCGAAGTCACAAGCATGCTCACAACTAGGTGGTAAGACCTTGTGCAAGGTCCGCCTGATTGCTACCACCATCTTCCTCGCTAATCCTGCCGTGAAGCAGCAGTGCTTGCACTGTTGTGTTTCGGCGTGGTGAGTAAGACAGCCGGTGAAATTACTGGCACGTGAGGTATCTCATCATAGGCCTCTAGGTTGGCAACGCGTCTGCAATACCCCTGGCGTTGCAGATTTTTATGGGCGGTGGTGATCTCTTACTCATTTGATCGTTTGCCATCCAGTCGAATAAAAAAAAACCACATCCAAATTCGTTATGCTTATAAATGTGCACCTTATTGTCAGTGTTAGAGAGGCATGTAAAGATACACTTTTGGAAAGATGTTCGTCAACTAGAGGGTACTTCTACTTCCACATTCTCATGTTTAGCTCTATAGATCTCATATAGGACAGATTTAAGATCAGTATCGTCAGAAAGTTCTAGTAAAACTAAAAACTTCACTTTATTATATGACATGTATTTTTTTTCATACATACGTTATCTGATGGGAATTTTTACCAGTTTGATGTAGGCTTTATAAAAATTTGCGTTACGTTTTATGGTAACGCCACGTATTTTTTTTATGTTATTTCTATGTCACATTGGTTAAAATTCGCGGCCTTACCTTATAGTAAAAAAAACACTTAATATAAGGGTAAGGCCGCGAATTTTGACCAATTTGGACGTTTCAAATTTGGAAGGCTGATAAAAAAAAACTGATAACACCTAGAGGTTTAATTTTTTTTTATTATATGACACGATATAAACTCTCAAGGTCGCAAATGAGATAATTGATTTAAACCCTTTTAAAAAATAATAAAATATATTACCGTCAAAAACGTAACGAAAATTGACTATTTTTTTGACCACGAGTACTTAATACCTTATTATTTTCATGCTATTTAACTTCTCATGATCATGATTTTGTTTAAACGAAATTTTATGATATAACGATAGTCCTACCGATTGCGGAATCATGATAATCAAATAATTTTCATGTTTTATATTTATTTCTTTTCACGTGCCAAAAAACCACGTTTTCGTTACGAATACTTAGGTGACGCTTTTTTAAGCTACCTTTAACGCCAATTTCGGTAGAAATTAGTTTTTGTACACTGGCAACTAATACTCTAATAGGGCAACATCGATGAGATAAATAAATCTCATCAGTTTGTTGACAAACAGCCATCAAAAGTGACGCGGAGGTTTTTTTTCGAAAAAACGTCGAAAGTGCTTGTTCGATTTTAAGGGTAAGTAGTGATTATTTTTAACTGGTTGTTTTTTCATACGATAGGGTAATCTTTTCCATGTAAGTGGCATGTGTTATTATGTTCAAAATGTCGTTATTCACCATGATAAACGATTTTTTGTATAAAATACGTTACACTTTCGTTACGATTACGTTACATTTTTACAAAATGCTACGTATTTTGTACATAACGTAACGAAAAAATGTGGTAAAGGGAAGTTCACACAGAAAAATTCTAACTTACACCAGTTTATTATTAGGTTTCCAATGACTGCACGCACAGTAAGTTAGTTAGATGGATATTTTGAAGTAAATTAAATTTTAATCTGTAGGTGCAGGGATCGCACAAGAGAATTGTGGCGAGTTCTGTGTTCACGTCCTGCTACATGCATAGCGTATTTAAAGTGAGAGACAAACGGAGAGATTCACTTACCTACTTAGTTCATTTGTTACCTAAACTTAATAATCATAATAATTTATTTCCAAAAACATCTTTTTACATTGTCCACTTAACTAAGATACTACTTCCTAAATTGGTAAAACCTGTGATTTAGGGTTTTGGCCATTTCTTTGAGGTATTTAATAGCTTGTACAGTCGAAGTCACAAGCATGCTCACAACTAGGTGGTAGGACCTTGTGCAAGGTCCGCCCGGATTGCTACCACCATCTTCCTCGCTAATCCTGCCGTGAAGCAGCAATGCTTGCACTGTTGTGTTTCGGCGTGGTGAGTAAGACAGCCGGTGAAATTACTGGCACGAGGTATCCCATCATAGGCCTCTAGGTTGGCAACGCGTCTGCAATACCCCTGGTGTTGCAGATTTTTATGGGCGGTGGTGATCTCTTACTCATTTGATCGTTTGCCATCCAGTCGAATAAAAAAAAACCACATCCAAATTCGTTATGCTTATAAATGTGCACCTTATTGTCAGTGTTAGAGAGGCATGTAAAGATACACTTTTGGAAAGATGTTCGTCAACTAGAGGGTACTTCTACTTCCACATTCTCATGTTTAGCTCTATAGATCTCATATAGGACAGATTTAAGATCAGTATCGTCAGAAAGTTCTAGTAAAAATAAAAACTTCACTTTATTATATGAGATGTATTTTTTTTTCATACATACGTTATCTAATGGGAATTTTTACCAGTTTGATCTAGGCTTATAAAAATTTGCGTTACGTTTTATGGTAACGTCACGTATTTTTTTTATGTTATTTCTATGTCACATTGGTCAAAATTCGCGGCCTTACCATAAGCCTTTCTACTGTCCCGTTGTCTGTCTGTCTGTAATCAAATCTTGCAGGTTAAATTTGACCAACTTCCAGTAGTCAGATTGACTTGAAATTTAGAATACGATACTTATGTAAGTAAATCGCGTGACAACATCTAGTAATGCTGTCTAAAAAAAAACTTGTATTAAAAATGAAATCCACTTGATCCACTTGCCGGTTTCCGATTGAGTTGAAATTTTGCTTGCATGTGTAAATCGGATAACAATGCAATATTATTACGATAGGGAGATGATCTGATGATAATGAATCTGGAAGGTGGCCTACTACTACCTAAACTACTACGTACCTAATGAAACGACACAAACTTATCGAGTTTGGGTTCGCTTGATTCATCTTGACGAGTCATCATCATCATCTCAGCCTGCTGGGCACAGGCCTCCTCTCAGAACAAGAGGGCTTGGGTCTTGACGAGTATTTTGGTGGTAAATGGTATTCAGGGTCTGATGATGGAGCTGGAGGGGGCCATAGGAACTCGGTTATTAAACGACACAACCCCGTCGAGTTTGGGTTCGTTTGATTAATGTTGACGAGTACTTTGGTACTACATGGTAACTAGGATCTGATGGTGGAGCTCAAAGGTGACCATAGGAATTCGGTAATAGAGCGACACAACCCCATCGAGTTTGGACCCGTTGAATTTGTCTTGACAAGTACTTTGGTGCTAGATGCGTTTGTTTATGATAATTGGGACTGTGATATAAACGCAAAGATTTAATACAATGTACCTTTAAAGCGGTATATTTCTTATCTAATTTAAATTATTTTTAACTTTTTAGTTCTTTTTATTTACAAATTAAGCTTGTTTTTGTAGTCGGTTAAAATTACCCCACATTTCGGAAGTACATTTTGCTTTTGCTTAGAAGCAGGGGCTTATTAAGAATGGGACAAGTTAAGCTTAGTTTAGTTTTAGTGTATACGCGAAGTTGCTCTGTATGTACTCTTTAAACAGTGCAGCTAGCGTGTACAGTGCCGTAGTCTGTTTAAGCCTTTAAAGGACTTAGACTAAGGAAGGTAGGGAGAGATAGCAAACAAGGCGAATAAGGAATGAGTGATGAGTGCGCTGCAGCTCTGGTTACAGGGCTACGGCACATGCTGAGCTGAGTCCTTTTGGCATGACACTACAGCTCAATGTCTATTATTTTTCTCTCTTCTACTATTTATGTTTTTACTGTGTTTTTGTTGTGATTGAGGAGGAGAGAGAGTTGTTGAGGAGAAATTCGTGTCTGTACGGTTGTCCAGCGGTGGTGTAGCGGTATAGCACGCGGCACGGAATGCCGAGGACCTGGGTTCGATTCCCAGCGCTGGTTTTTTGAGTTTTCTGTGCGTCTATATTTCAGTTTGTATTTTCGATATTCGTTAATTCTTTTTTACTCGTATTGTGTTTATTATTGCCAGTAGGACGTTTTTGTTTTTACGGAAGAAAATTTAGAAAAATTACAACGGGTCCGAAGCTGCGGGCAACAGCTAGTTTGATAATATAAAAAGAGTGTTAAGGAATTAATGGCGTAAACCCTCCCATAGCAGCATTTGCTTTCATTCAAAGAGAGATATTAAGTATAATCCGGGAATTCGCTTGCATTAACATTTTTTTTGTCTACAAAGGTTAGATTATATAGAAAAGATGAATTATTTTTTCGAGTTAAGGATGAAGCCGTCTCCAGTTCATCCATACTAATTTATAAATCCGAAAGTGTGTGTTTGTATGTTTGTCGTGTTCAGGGGTGGAATTCCAGAAAACGTTAATGTGCCTATATGTGTTTCTTTTGCCCGCAACTTCGTAAGGGAGACCGAGGAGAGTTGTGACAGAGGAGAGTAGTGACAACGCCGATTTTTAAGAACTTATTAACTAAACTTACTAAGTACTAAACTGTAAAGCGAGCTCGCAGTGGCACTCGTTTGATAGTTTGAAACTTGAACTAAAAAACGCGCGCTATTGCGAGTTCGCTAGCAGTTAATAAGTTCCAAGATATCGACGTTTTCACTACTCACCTCTGTCACAACTCTCCTCAGTCACAACTCTCCTCGGTCTCCCCTACACTATATAGGATAATTCCTGCGGGATAAAAGAATACGTGAATTCTATAGAAAGCTACCCTGTCCCTGATTGCATTGAAACAGGCTTATTTTATCCCATGAAATCGCATAGTTCCCGCAGGATAGATATGACTCTTTCGATCAATTTATAAAACATTTGCACTGATAGAAAGCTACCCTTTTTGACTGACATTGGCTACCTATTTTTTCCTCGGGAATATGCAAAATTCCCTGGATATAGAAATTAGTGACTTCTAAAAAACCTCCGACTGTGTCACTTCAAAGTTCAATATCTCAATAACGGCTGGACCGATTTTGATAAAACATGTCTAAGAACTATCGCTATCGCTAAAAAACCTGCTATCAAATACAAAAACCGCATTCAAATCGGTCCACCCGTTTTAGAGCTACGGTGCCACAGAAAGACAGACACACACACACAGAAACACAGACACACATATCGGTCAAACTTATAACACCCCTCTTTTTGCGTCGGGGGTTAAAATTATTTCACTAATAGAAAGCTACACTGTTTTTGATTGACATAGGCTACGTTTATTCCCAGAAATTCTATTTTAAAATCCTTAATTTGTCCATCGAAGACATTGTAGCTTTCTATTGCAAGATTTTTAAAATCTCCCCCAAAATTCACTTATTTTTATCTCTCAACAAACTGTTTGAGGACCTTTTAGAAATTCATAAATAGCTTGCAAGTTCGTTTTTAAGAAATCGGAAACCAAACCAAGGCAACAAAATCAAATCTCATAACTAAACACAAATAGCCAAAATGAAAGCAGATAATCAACCTCGACCGTCAAAGTATAAGCGTTAAGTTTAGTAACGTATGTGCTTAGAGTGAAGCGCGGACAGATGTCCACAATGCTCAGACCTAAGTAAAGTACAGATTAAGAAAACACATGTAAACGTTTTTTAACAACCTAGTAGCGCTATCTCTATCTATCGCATTTTAAATATGTTGAAGTACATATTAAGAAAAACACATCGTTAGCATGTTTTAATAACCTAGTAGTGCCATCTATCGGCGGGTAGTTTAGCATGGAGATTAAAAAAAAATCTTGACGCAAGATTTTTATTTACTTATTACAAAGAGTCTGTATACCAATTTTCAGGTTTCTACCTTGAAAACTGAAGAAAGTCCCATACAAACTTTCACCCCCTTTTTTAGGGGGATGGGGGCAGATTTCCAAAAAAAATTGGATGCACGTATTTTTCGTTAGTTTCAAAGAGTCCGCATACCAATGTTTAGCTTCTACCTTAATAACTGCGGAAAGCTCTATACAAACTTCCACCCCTATTTAGGGGGTGGGGTTAGAAAGATACATAAAGTTGCCTATGTCACTCTCCGGACCATCAACCATCTCCACATAAAAAACACGTCGATCCATCGCTCCGTTTCGACGTGAAAGACGGACAAACATACACACAAACACACAAACACACACTTTCGCATTTATAATAGAAGTATATGGATTAACACCCAAGACCCGAGAAAAAACATTCAGTATTTTTCATACAAATATCTGCCACGACACGGGAATCGAACCCGGGACCTCAAGCTTCGTGGTCAGGTTCTCTAACAACTAGGCCACCTGGTCGTCTGAATGAATGTATCGTTGTTGTACTTACTTATTAGTTACCTGGTAGGTGAGTTAAGTTGGGAGTTGGGTAAGGTTTGCAAACCGGTTAGCCGGTTAACCGAAAAACTGGTTAACCGACACTATTCGACCTCGGTTAAAAACCGTTTTTTTATAACTTTCGCCGGTTAATAACCGAATTGTAAATAGTCCTTAAAAAACTGTAAATTGCCTTAAATACCAGAATATTCTTCAGATTATAAAACGACGAATATAGGTGTTTAAACGTATTTTTATTTGTAAAAAACAAGAATACATACCTACTCGTATTTCTTCGTGTAGTGGACAAGCAAGAAGTTTGTTCATCTTTTTAATTAAATTTCTTCACTAACGTGCTGATAAAATATACGAGCCAGAGCGGGTTCAAGACCTCTCTCACGAAGATGGCGCCCCCTTTATTAAATGTTAAGATGTCTAAGTATAATTATATCCGACGACCGGATGGCCAAGTGGTAGAGAACTTGACTAGGAAGCTCGAGGTCCCGGGTTCGAATCCCGTCCGGGATAGATATTTGTATGGATAATACGAATGTTTATTCTCGGGTCTTGGATGTTTAAGATTATGTACCATTTAAGTATGTATGTTTATCTGTTGCCTAGTATCCACAGTACAAACTTCGCTTCGTTTGGGACTAGGTCAATTGGTGTCAAGTGTCCCATGATATTTACTTACTATTATTTTAATATTGATTAAATAGTTATATTTCAGCTCAGTGTAGGTATGAGGCGCTTCATCCAACAGCAGATGTCATCCATTATTATCTTGCAATGCAATTATCCCGTTTACTCGAACATCAATACATACGCGAGGAACGGAATCCATTGCGTATTTTTAAATTTGACTAACTCTTACCGTGTTAAAAATATAATTATCATGATCTAGACACCCGGTAGCCTGTCAAGCCAAATTTAAGCTAACAGAACTAGCGAGCAGCACCGCATGTAATTATACCCCAACCATTTGGAGCCACTTTTGATCCCCTCATAACTCAAAAACTATTTCACATAAACATGTCAAATTTGGCTCGTTTATTGAAACTTGTGAGAATATGTGAGATATAACGCTATACAGCATTAAAGAGTATCTTTCCGATGACTATTGTAAGTTTGATAAACAATAAACAACCTTACCTTGTAAAACTATAATTATTATAAATAAGTATTAAATATAAAATATATATCCGAAATAAGTCCTCATTATTGATTATATGAAATCTGCAATGACGGTCATGCCTATTCTTTTGACATCTGTACCTATGTATATAGCAGTGTGTGCATGTGTTCATTATGTAACATGTTATTGATAATAAATGATTCTGATTCTAAAATATAATTTCTTCTTATAACTTAAAATAATATATTCAAGCCTAAGATCGGACTTGGCTAGTTTTCATATACGAATTATATAACAGCCTTCGTAAGTTGTAAGTTCTTATTTTATTCTTCCGAAAATTTGGCTTGCTGATAGAAACTAGCCATCGAACATACGGATCTTCCATGACTGTTTTAGTAGGTACTTAATGATAATTCGTATATGAAAACTAGCCAAGTCAGACCTTAGGCTTCAATATATTATTCTAAGTTATAAAGATAAATTATATTTTAAGGCGGCTGCTCACGTTAGCTCATGGTAAAAGTCCCGTCAGATGGCGTTAAAAATCAGACTGTCGAATTTTCGTGATGTTTTTTTGTAATTTTTAGAATATCCGTAGAATACTAATAGTTGAGTTTATTATTTGCGAAAACAATTTAGAATTGCCGATTTTTTGAGACTACAGTCGAACGGAAATAGTGTGCCAATTCTGAGATTTCAGGGCTCAAATTTAGGTGTCAGGTACAGCCTTATACGGACACTAGGAGCTCACCACACATGCAAATAGACAGCGCCAACTAGTGAAAAATTATTGCATCACTTTTCTAGGCTTTCGGAAGGCTTTCGGCGTAAGCTACTACAAAATATTCATATATTTTTTTTCGGGTCACGAATATTTGTATCAACTGTACTTTTGCCTTAAAATGTTCAAATATCTAGATAATATGAGTGTTTCATATGCGACGATATAGAATTAGATGAATCGTGTTAGAGTCCCAGGAATCTAATCTTATGTGATTTTTGGCTTTGGACTTGGAGATTGTCGAGTATATATTGTGCTCAAGTTGGTAACCACATATGATGCTCTTGTGACATACATACTTTGATAATCATGCATTACATGCGAGTGTTACTCCTATTTCTTCGAATATTGGAGACGAAATCTTTCCGTGTTTTATTCTACCTACCAGTCTTGATTGCAGTTATCTTTTGAGTTGAAGGTTGCGATAATTCTTGTATTGTATGTATACCGAGGTACAGAAATGGTCATTTTTGGAAAGCTGAAGAACGGAAGGCCGTAATGCTGTATAAGTGTGTCAACTACCCTGATGCGTAAAACAGTTCATGTGTAGTGGTACATAGTAGGCTGGAAAGGAAACAGCCTCGTTGAAGCTATCGGTATGTAGAATCCTGCTGGAAACGACGTTTCATATTTTGAATCTTTATTTATACGTGGATAATACTATCATCATCATCACCATCATCATTATCGTGGTCTGGTTGTTTATATATATCTAGAGGGTCTTTTTCCTTATAAGCTTTAGAATTTCCGTGTAATTTTTCAAGACAGGTACTGCTGTGTCCTTAAAAGGGCAGACCTAACGCTTTACGACGGTGCTGGTGGGCATCGTACGGTAGTAAGCGAGGACCTCTGGGGAGCTAGTACAGTCTCCATGTTTTCAATTGTCGTTTTGTGTCGTGGGTGTGCCAGATAATAAAAATTCTTAGATATAGTTGTGAATTTCCAGGTGTAGAGCTTTATTGTGCTAGCTGCTCGAGGAAGACCTGAATGCGTTCAAGCGTGTTGCTGCTGGATGCAAGTTAATACTATAAAAATGTTGCAAGTATTACGCTTGCGTTATATTAGCGATTAGATTACGCTTGAATCATTCCAAGTACATTTTTTGTTAGATCCGAAGGAATTTGTTTTGGAGTTTTCGACGGTAAATTCAGAACTTTACTTCCTATATATTTATTTGTATTTAGTATGAATAATGAGAATACAGGCTACATGTAGGCATCTACATGTTTCTACGATAAATAAAGAACATTCTGACTCCAAAGCAAATCGGATCTCGTTTTGAACGGTATGCCCAGTATTTCAACCAAGTGGTAGAAATTCGTTCAAGAATTCCCACAAATTGCAAGAAATACCGAGATTACATCTGAATATATTTATACTTACAAGAGATACTTACCTATTTACTCAATTGATGATTAGCTGCTTGACGACGACCGGAGTCTTTCAGTGCTCACCCTACACGCGTATGAGCAAAATTCCTTCTTGATGCGAACCGATTGCGGTTTAGGAACTAATCTTATGAACTTTTTTCCTCCGACCCGTGGTCCAACTACTATGTCCAACTGGTTGCACCACGGGAAGCAAGTTTACTCATCGTCAACCGGTTGCACCACGGAGAAGCAAAATCAGTAGTCCAATTCTGGAAAGTATGTTTATCCATGGTCCTACTGGGTGGGTCCAATTAGTTTAACTAGTTGAACTACCACTTGAACTCTGTGGAATCGGGTTCGGACTGTTGGTTTCACTGTATTCAGAATAAACTACATAGTTGTTGGGTTTCATGAGACTTTTAATTTTATAAAAATGCAGTAATGATAGTACCTATTCTGATACACATGACCCAAGGTAATTTTACATCCCCATGGTGCAAATGGTTCAACATAGCAATTGTTCATATGCCGTTGGACAATAGCCCTTCAGTTGTACCACGGGTCGCAGCAATAAGTTGCAGAAAAAAAAGTAGTCTGAGAATTGAACCATCCTGGGTAAGTTTAGGTTCCCGTGGTGCAACCAGATAGCAGTTGGACCACGGGTCGGGAGGGATTTTTCCCTTTGTGCAGGACGGTAGCTATAGCCACGCAGCGATTTTCCTCGCTCGTGCCTAAAAATATCACATTTTTCAAAATACTACATTACTTATTCATTAAAATTCCCACTATACCAGATGCCCAAAATAAGACATTCCACAAAAAAAAAAACACTTTCTTGTGTAATCTTCGATTTTGTAATGTGGCGCATGTATTTTAGGCACGAGCGCCCTCTATCTGGTATAGCTTGGATTGCTCGAAACAGATGCAAAGTCGTGCTCCTACTACAGCTCCTACTGGTAGGAGCACGAACACAATATTATACTAATTCTCCTACTAGTAGGAGCATGAATACCTATATGTACTGATTTCCTACTGAAAACCAGATGTATGGAATAGTATCATTTAGTCTAAAAAAACTAAAACACAGGTGGTCTAAGAAGCAATAGGTCATGCAGCCTATCAGTATAACGCAAAAGTATTCTGAAATGTAAAATTTAGCAATATGCGGAATAAAATTATGAACAGATAGAGATGAACCTGAAATAGGATTTATATTCTCAGAGTATGTAACCAATGTCAACCGATCAATGACATGACATTGGTCTAAAGAAATTGTAAACTTGGTACACTGTCATTATAAGAAATTGACAATTTAGAAAGTGGTTCATTGTTCGAATTGGTCTCTGGTCACAGTGAGAAGTGGTCAATTAGTGAGAAGACGTTATGACAATCATCATCATCATCATGATCATCTCAGCAGTAGGACGATCACTGTTGGACAGAGGGCTCCAATCATAACCTCCAGTTGCTTCGGTTGGCAGCGCCCCCACCGTGGACCCACGGCTTTTACCAAATCATCCGTCCATCTCGTTGGTGGACGTCCTACGCTGCGCTTGCCGATCCGCGGTCTCCACTCGAGTACTTTCCGGCCCCAACGGCAATCCTATACTTTGCGGAGGTTCATAATATCAATGAACTGAATCAATTGCTTCGCTCACCCGTGACTTTATAATAGCTACGTTTATGCATGAAATGTGTGTTCATACAGTTCCTCCACCTGCACACTGTCGGAATACGCACAAATCATACAAACACATCTATCACCACCACCACACTACACTGATGCGTTTCGAATTCGACCAGATCTCATCTTTAGAGCAACACAAACGTTCACCATAGATGTTAGAAATAGTAAAAGATATAAAGATATTATTATAAAGGTCGCGGATGAGCAAAGTAAATATTTCAGTTCACCTATAGGTACAAAATATATTATGTAGTACTTACTGTACAGTCACCACCATAAGCGTGAAAGCTGTCTAGGTGCTGAAAAATATCTGAACATGATTATATATTTATTGTGCATTACGTAAATCGTGTTCCGATATTTTTTAATGTTTAGACAGCTCCGCTATGTGTTGGCGTCAGTGCGAATATATCACGAAATAGAAGTATGCAAATCACGTAAACGATATTTTGAGCATGAAAGAATAAAACAAAGATAATTATAACATTTTTAATAATAGGGAGACTATTTTACAACGTCTCACAATTACCCTTACCTACCTCACATAAAGTAGAGGCAGCATCCAAAATAGATCTTGTATACTTAGCGTAGTTCTTAGCAGCAGTAAAAAAAAAAACAAAGTAGTTGAGATGGCTGTTCTACTTTTGTCATTTATAATTCTATATCATATACCTAATTAAGATTGAGAAGTGAGTGAGAAAAACTGCAATCCCCTAAACCTAAAGAAATTAAGTCTTTGAAAAATAATGTCTATTGTCTGCCGCAGTGTGGATGCCGTCGCTCGATCGTCAAAATCCTGGGTTTTACAGCTAATAATTAATTAACTTAATTTTAACTATCTTTTACACAGTAAGAGTTAGGCTACTAGTGTCTTGGAGAAATTAACTTCGTTTGACTACAGTGCCCCTCAAAGTTAACAATCAAAAATAACACGGTGTATAATATCTTCATAGTGCAGACATTTTAATAGATTATAGTTTTTACCAAGTGTCTAGGTATGCTTCATCATAATCAGTCGTAAGTCTATTCTTGGTAAAAGTTGTATCATTTATTTTACTTATAACAATTTAATAGATTTCTTAAAAAGAAAAAAAAATTATATTCACGATTTGATACCTACATGTTGTCTTTAGTGGTTATACGGATATTTTTGTGACAACCTATATATTCCTCAATTTAATCCGCAAGACCTGTAAAATCAAAAAACATTGAAAGTCATAAATAATCAAATCATAATGGGCAACGAACAATTGACACATCTGACGTCACGCCCAAACTGAAAGAGACGTATATATTTTTGACAATATGGTACTGTTTCGATGATTGTCATTATTTGAAATAAGAACGGTGGTTTGAATCAATCTGTAAAGTATTTAGTACTTATGTAGCAGAGTAACTGTGAATCTTCGGCTCCATGACATGGCCCAATTGCATAATAGGTAAAGGACAAGCTAAGAGTATTAGTGAATTTCAATACAAATCGCTAATACTATTAGCTTGTACTTTGTTATGTATTACGTAATTGCCTCAAAAATAATTTGAAGTCCATTATGAATCTGAAAAGTTAAATATATTTAGTGAGCAAAAACAGTAAAAGGAAAGACAAACGAAGGAACAAAATAAAACACATTTATAATTTTAAGTTTATCTTAAATAATCCATACATTAGGAGATAATTCTTAATAAACCGGTCAAGAAAAAAACAGTCATTTGATCAAAAACTACACACTCCGCCAAAAAAACACCTTCACTGCCGCGGATCGAGCGAGCGAAGCGAGCGAGATCGATGTATGTGGAGCGGATGCGACTCTGTGGTCAGGTGTGGTCAGGTTGAAGGGCAAGGGCGGCGAGTGAGGCGGCAGCCCGGCCTCGACCTTCGCTTGGAGTTTTTTTTTTTTTGAAGACTTTTTCATAGAGAGAGAGAGAGAGAGAGAGAGAGAGAGAGAAGATCATAGAGTTGGACTTTGCGAGCTCGTTTCGTTGTCACTGAGCGTAACAGGATTTTATCCAATTGCTAAACAAATGTAGTGAATGAAACCGACCGACGGCGAGTTTGATTCGCGCACA